>NC_092276.1:11410744-11450582 GCF_036320965.1 Panulirus ornatus
AATGACACAGTTGTTTGGATGAATGACCAGTTTAGCTCACCATCGAAATGGCTAATTTTGTTTAGGTTTTGCAATCTACATACAGTAACGAGACCAATGGGTAACTTTTGATGCTCCTTGTGCTATTGGAAGAAAACGGAAGGATAGATGAACAGAAATGGATCGACTAGAATTGTTCTTAAGAAATTTTATATTGTAATATGCAGCTAATTTTAAGAATGATTTTCAAAAGTAGTAAAGTGAGGTGTAATACACCCATGACTTAAGAATCTCTTATTTCCAACACAGAAACGCTAGTAAATATTAAATACAAAATAGGTTAATTTGACTAAATATAACAACATAAATATTCCTATTTAGAATAGTTCTATTAATGTAGGAAACTAGTACGATGGTCATTGGCTGAGTTCCAGTGAAACTCCGGAGTTGGGAGTAGGTCGTCTCGAACTGCCCACAGACCCAGTCAGCCTCCGTTGTCAGCCGGCGTCATCAGAGACAGTCAGCCAATATGACAGCACTCCGTCAGGAGGAAGGAGGAGCGACCCACCCACCGTCCGTCGCCTGTCAGGACACGTGCCCCTCCTTCATACGTCAGGGGGTAAGTTTGACGAGGGGGGGTAAACCTTGGATGGGTCGATGCGTGAGCTACCCACTTGTGTCAGGGAGCGGGGCGGGGCGGGGCTGGGCGGGGCGGGGCGTTGGTTATCAGGGAGTGATATGATCATGAGGGAGGTTGTTGTGTGAGAGGGAGCAAGTTACCGTAGACTCCCAGGGAGTGGGAGAGGACCACTGTAGGGAGTCAGGGAGTATACAGCACCAAGCGTGTGGCGGTGGCTGACACACAGCTGTCAGTGAGGGGATGGCGCCGGCATGTGTCAGGCGTCGTCGTCAGTCTTGGAGTGCGCTGACGTCCTGTGTCAGGAGGAGACGTCCCAACATGCGCCAGGCTGTGAGGTGCTGACGTATGTCAGCTGGTGAAACATCATTGGAAAGAGCGACTTTGATGCTGCAGAGAGCGAGCCGTTCTTGTTTATCAGGGAGCGAGTCGTTCTTGCTTATCAGGATGTGAGACATTCTTCCTTATCAGGGAGTGAATCTTTCTTGCTTATCAGAGAGCGAGCCGTTCTTGCTTATCAGGGAGCAAGCCGTTCTTGCTTATCAGGGAGTCAGTTGGTCTTACTTATCAGGGAGCGAACCGTTCTTGCTTATCAGGGAGCAAGCCGTTCTTGCTTACCAGGGAGTCAGTTGGTCTTGCTTATCAGGGAGCGAGCCGTTCTTGCTTATCAGGGAGCGAGCCGTTCTTGCTTATCAGGGAGCAAGCCGTTCTTGTTTATCAGGGAGTCAGTTGGTCTTGCTTATCAGGGAGCGAGCCGATCTTGCTTATCAAGAAGCGAGCTTTAAATTAGACCATGAATTTGGCATCTTGTGTCTAGTCTAGGCTAGGGTCGGCTGGCCAGGGAGCGGTCATCTCGTCTACTGGATCACACTGAGGTAGGTTGTTGGCAGAGAGAACAGGAGCTGCAAAGGTAACTCCCTCCAGCGAACGTGATGGGCATAAGACGTCTCCCCGTTGAGCGACAGGCGAATATTGCACGACAAAGGAACACACCACAGAACTCCCGAGAGGAATGAACGCCTGAGGGAACAGCACACATCCCAAGCGAAACTTAGATTCTGATCTGAAGCAGTGTTCACGGAGGTGATGTGTGTCTCCAACTCTCATGGCAAGGTTCACTGCTGGAGGAGGAACTGTACCAGGTAGGAAGTTAATGATTTGTTGATGTTCAAAGACTTAGAACGTCATAGTTATGGTAATAAGAAATTCATGCTGATACTCAAATGTTAATGATATGCTGTTTATACACCACAAATGATATAAATCCTGCCGAACCAGTACAATAAACGTTAAAATCATACAATGTTCCACAGGCACAAATGACTGAGCCAACATGAGCGAGGAGGCCCGTTCATGTCACTTTACCTGCTGCATCTAGAGGAAAGTGACATTACATGGCCTGGGTGACGTTTTCCACATTGGAGGTCGCTTTACTGCAACGACTGTAGCAGTAACTGCTGGAGGAACGTTTCTTGCCGTCTCTGCGGGCGAGGGGTTTACCTCTCCCTGCCGGGCCTGTCATTTCTATTAACGCCAGGTGCCCCGTCCACACTGCTCGTGTTGTTGAACGCTGGTCCCTAGGAACAAGACACCCTACAGCTCCTGGACTAAGCCAGCAAAGGAGTGGACCTGATTGTCATTGAACATATTTGGGCAGAAATGGCGTGCACCTGGCCATCAGGAGACGAGAAGTGTAGCCATCAACTACTGAACCACGTCCACGCCCTTCAGGGGAACTCTGCAGGCTGGACAAGGTATTAAACCGTAACTAAAAGCTGGGTTTTATTTGATAGATTTATTATTGCTTGATATACATTATTGTCAATAATAAGCAGAGGACAATGTATACATATACGATATGTAGAGGAAAATACACATACACACACACACACACACACGCACATATATATATATATATATATATATATATATATATATATATATATATATATATATATATATATATATATATATATATGTGTGTGTGTTTATTATTTATTCACGGTGTTATGGAAGGTTGTTCATGCCCAGTTGTGAGTTACATGGCGGCCACCAACATTTCTGTTTGTCTGTCCAGCTGTGTGGAATAACTAACGAGTGATAACGATTACAATAAAATATTTGAACGGTCAATTGTGTTTGATTATATGTCTATTGTTTTTATGCTGTATTAAACTCCGAACCTCCCACCAACACATGGCATCGCAGCAGTGTGATACGAACGAAGAGTCGTCAGTAAAGAGAAAGAAATTAATCATTTGAGTATCGGCCAACTTTACTGCTGACGAATGATGGAGTGTATCAATATCCTGCTTACGAGAAGGACAAATCCATAGTGATAGGAGTATCCATGCGAATATCATAATGGGGAAATCGTGTGGCATAATTGTAACCTATTTCCATAATATCAGCAGTGTTCAGTTAAGTATACACCTTGCTGCTCAGATACTAAACCGTACTACAGCAGCACTTGGTTCAGTGGTTTCCATTAACCTCTTGCAGCCTTCTCCTACCTCCAGCTTGATAGATATTACACCCTCTCTAACTGAAATGTCTGAGGTACATTTTGATTGTTAGGATGATGAATGAGGTTGAATGTCACTAGTCGACCATGGTAGAAGTTGATGGTATAGAGATAAGTAAGATCTACTTCCATCCACAGAGGATAATGACATTATGTATAGTTGTATACATATATCACAAATATCTATAGATAAACATTGCTCTTACCGTACCAAAAACACAAAAGTTATATGAAGGAATTGGAAGCAAATCTTTCAGTATGATGTTGAAACTGTGGTTATAAGAGGGATACTGTGTGCCAATGTTTATGAAATTTTGCTGAGAAAAACGTAAATACAACAATAGAGTTGCATGTTCCCAACAGTGTGAAGCAAATAAATTTTCATTAGAATAAGGATAATACATAACATCGAAAAGAAATACAGAATCTTGAACATTTTACAGAGATACAAAAGAAAATGTTATAGGAAATGTACAAAGGTGACTAGATTACTACATGGCTTATTACATATACAGTATGTATTTCCATATGTTTTCAACAATTCAAAATTGAAAGTTATGTCTACAAGCAATGGCATGTGGGTCTTATTTGAGTTGTTTCAATATCAAATTTGGCACCGTTTTAGATGTTATTAACAGATGATGTATTTGGAAATCATATTATTCATTCACTTAACTGTCAGGCAGACAGTATAAGATTAATCTATGATTCCTTCACTTTGTGCTTTATACTATTAATTTCATGTGATCTCTTGTTTCATCGTTGACCGTGTGTTTGTATGTATAGTCCTATACTTCAGCAAATAAAATTCTTATAGAATATCAACTGATTCTGTCTATTACTGCCTGTGTTTTCATTTTCAACAAGTATGACTGAATATATTTCCATGTAGACAGATATACTCACGCATATCAGGTTGTTAAACTTAGGAAAAAGATTATTTTGATGTGTAAGAATTGCTCATTAGTTTACATCTATGGACAATACACTATTGAATTCTTTAAAGACTATCATATGTTAGATATATGACTGCTTGTGTTGGCATGTGAATGTCAGTATGCATGTATGTCAGACTGTTAGCCTTTGGTATTGTATTTTGTATTACTGCATGCATGTACATACAGTCTACCATAAGGTGAAAACAAAATATGTTCTGATATATATCTATCAATACTTTATTGCACCAAATAAGTATCACACGATCATTTCTTTCCTTTTATCACAATATTTAAGAATGAACTGAAATGTAGGAGTGTTAGGGAAATCTAAATTACGATAAATTACCAGCACAAACCGAAGATAGGCTCAGGACTTAAATATATAATTAGCAATTCATATTAATACCAAACGAAAATGAAAAAAAAAGATAAAAGGTTCTTGAACTATGGAGGAAATTCTATGTCATTTAACAAAATGTCCACTTTACATTAAGTTTTTCCATTGCTAAAGCAAAACATAAAATTTATACCACACAAAGTAGATCAAAGGACCTCATTCCCTGCAGAAATTATGGCAGATTTGAATAGTTTACCTTTAATTTTCCCGTTTTCTTTGGTAGTGTATATTTCCCGTTTTCTAATAGTCTTAATCAGCCCTCCAGATGGCGTTACTGCCAGCATCACAAAAATTAGTATGTCAAAGTCTTTAAGTTGCGCTTCTTTGTATGTGTTTCTGGCTGATCACAGCCGCCATTTGCAGTCTTATTTGTCTCGTCTCCCAAGACGGATGTGTTCTTACGCTCTGTATTTCAAGTCTGTGTTGCTGCCTGATGTCGTAGTGTCTACTCGTCTTTTCGGTAAGTCAGACTTTGCTTAGCACTATGGCAATGTTTCTGTGCATTTTTCCTTGACAAGTGGGGCTTCCTTGAGCTTTTATTCCGCGTATCAATACGTAGGAAGGATTACACCGCTCCTAGCTAGGATGCCATTTTGGTTTCGTTTAGAATGCCATGATCAACTCTTTACTTTCAGCCTTTCTATCTTCAGTTACCCTTCACTGCTTTCTTCGGATTATTCACATATATTCAAATTTGGTGTCGTATGTTTATTAGTGTTAAATATATGTGAGAAGTGCTGCTTCTGGTGGCCTTGTACGTTCGTTGTTTTTCAACTCTAGTGTTTATAGGAGTGTTTTTCACTCGGTGAAGTGTTTACAAAGGAAGTGTTTTTTTAAACTTAATGCAATATTTTGCTATTTGTCCGTAGCTGTTCCGACCACAGTCTCGTACCAGCTACTGACCTGTACGGAGCTGTTGCCCTTCTTTCAGAGCTAGGTTGTAGCTACTCCTCCCTGCGTTGTCGCTACACTTGCTTTGTTTTGAAGGGTTTTTGAAAGTTATTGTTCATCAATATATTTTTATAAAGTTGTTTTAAGCAAAATCATTCTTTCATTGACGGATGTCCGCAGGAGAACTCCACCTGGCCTTTGTGCGACCGGCTCCGCCCTGATACGTTTTTCTGCATAAAACAATTGCCTGATCTTTTCTTTTTTGGGTAGCTAGTTTTTATTCCACTATCTGCTGGTGGATTGCCACCACAGATTTTGAGGTTAGGCCACTATAGGATGGACCCAGGTAAGCCATCCACTGCCCACGTAGGAGGTAGTAGTGACGGATCGTCCATAAAAAGTAGCAACGCTGATTTTGTTTTGGCCCATGCGACCGGAGCAACGACTCTTGCCTCCCTCAATCCCTTCCTAATCAGGAAGGTCATTGATGGTTGGTCTGGGCATGTTGAAACGGTCAGGAAACTGGTTAGTGGTGATTTGCTGATAAATCGACGAAATAGGTGGCTGAACTACTTAAGTTGACGAAGTTCCATATTCATGTTGACGTTGTGGTCTCGATATCCATTGCCATGAATTCATGCAGGGGAGTCATCTACTGCACTGATGTCATGGATATGTCAGAGGACGACATTGTGAAGGAACTACCAAACGAGGACGTTATCACTGCCAGGTTCATCACCATATTTGTCAATGGTGAACGGAGTAGAACTCCCCTGTTTAACCTAACCTTCGGAAAAGCTCGGCTACCGGACAATATCTCTATTGGTTACATGCGATGTCAAGTTCATCCCTACATACCGAATCCCTAACGTTGTTTTAAATGCCAGAAATTAGGCCACCCTTAAAGTCTTGCACTCTTTCTGCTACATGTGGGAGGGAAGTGTGCTGCGGAGGGTCATACCGCTGAGCATTGTACGGGTAATAGGATGTTGAGTGTTAACTGCGATGGTAACCACCCAAGCTGGGACCGGGCCTGTCCCCGGTTCCAGTTTGAGAAGCAAGTCTCTGCAGTCAAGACACAAAATAACATCTCATATGGCGAGGCTAGGAGGAGGGTGAAGGAGTCTCATGAGATCCCTAAACCCAATGAATCCTACGCGTCGGCTTTGAAATGTAAGCCGGTTATGCGAGCAATCTCGACACAGCCTCCTTATGACACGTCGACCGTCAGTTCCAAACACCCAGTTCCATCTAACCCTACACCTAATCCTCCAACCACAACCCATAACAAATCATATGCCAAAACCACATCCTCTGTCCCACCTATAGAAAAGAACAAGAACAAAACTACTGTATCTTTACACTTGATTAAACTTGAAAAAATTTACGTCGCACTTCATTGTTCCGGTACCTCCGACAAGGAGGCCTGTGGTTCACAGGTCCTTTTCGTTAGAGAACATAGACTTGATGGATGCCAGACAATGTACATCCAGGGACCGTTCATGTTCCCCATGGGGACTCTCCCAAGTCACGACATAAACGCGCTAAGAAAGCTGGTCGGTTAAATAACTCTTAAACCAGCACGTTCAATATCATTCAGAGGAATTGTAGAGGACATAGGCATAAGCAAGCACGACCAATGTTACTTGCACTGTATAGGCCAGCCGAGATCTGTTTACAAGAGAGCCTTCTATATGGCACAGTCGAAGACTGTTCCGTTTTAGATAACTATCACTCGTATAGAAGAGACGAGAATCGTCAAGTTGCTAGCTATGTGCACCAAAGTATACCTCACACACTAGTGACGAAATTCTAATCTAGACGCTGTCGCACGTAGAGTCAAATTTCATATCGCATACCTGACCATCTGTTCGATGTTCCAATGCACTTGATAATGAGTTCAATCTATTTGTTGATTATCTCACGTCAAATACTTTTAGGAGACTTCAATGTTCATCAGTATCAGTTAGGTGGAAGTATCCGGGCAGACACGAGGGGGGAACAAATGGTTAATATTATGATCAATGCTAACCTCACTCTTCTGAACGATGGTAATGGAACTCGTGTAGATGACCAGACTGGCAATATCTCGGCAATTGATTTATCCTCGTCATCGCCGGATATACTTAATAAAGTATTACAAGAAAAACATATGTTTTAACATTGTCAATGTACTAAGGGACAACTCGAGTACTATTCACAAATTGATGGTCTTCCTCAGAGAAACAATTAATGAAGATGATGTAAGGTGGTTCGTGGGTTGTGCTCTGTGGCGGGGTTGGCTTCGGTGTGAGGCTCCTCCTCCCACTTGGGCTGGTCGCATGGTGGGTGGACATGTCCACACATTAGGCGGTCGGCCTTGAGGGGAGGTGGTTATCCTCCTTGGCAGCTACGCCATGAGGTTGAGCCGTTGGACCTCCGAATGAATTAGCATCTATGTGCATGACGTGGTGGAGGACTATCTCTAGTCTGTCTTATCTCCTTGCACTCTTGTTTAAACTGCAACTGTGGCTGCTTTGCCGACAGGGTGTTTGCCGCCACGTTGGCTCAATACCCACAAAATCTTTTCTTCCCACTATTTATACTAATCATTTATCTTTATCATATCAGAATTATGATCTTTTTTCTATTATTTTTCTTTAGAATATGCATTTAGGGGTGACTTTAATCGCATATTAGATAGGGTTGCAGGCCCTAATGACCTTCCTCATAGGTCGATGGCCGTAAAAGCCAACAAACAACAAACGTAGTCCGCCAGCTTCGTGTTCTCTGCTTTGAGTTGATTGCTCCATAAACAGAGGTCTTATTTATAGCCAGGTTAATGAGTCATGGCAGACCATTGGCTGTAACCACAGGTGAATGACGGGTCAACTATAGGTGAACATTGTGGTGTGGACAACTCTGTAGCTCCCACAGCAAGAAAATGTAGATTGAAGTCATTAATCAGAAACTTTGGTTTATATTACGATTCACTCGGGCTACAACTTTTAATTGTTCACAGTTTTTTAGAACGTCTGACCCCACCATATAGGTTATTACAGTTATATGGTTGTTTGTTTCAATTAGTAGTTTAGCTCAACATGGGAATAATGACTACCTACGTTTTGTATTTGCAGTATACAAACAATAAGAGACCAGCTTTTGAAGCTCCTTTTGCTGGTCAATGATAAACAATTGCATCTTGTTTACCCTAACGTTTCACAGAACAAGAATAGTAAGGATAACATTGCTAGTGAGAGGCTTTTGTCCTCGCAGTTGCAACCAATTTTGATTATATATCTAAAGATGGATGATGATAGATTAACCTATAATGTACCCATGACTTCACATCTATCATGATCAGCACACAAACACCAGTAGATGTCATATATAATATGTCGTAACCTAACTTTATGTTAATAGAAAATTATGCCTTAATGTGTTTAAGCTGAAATGGAAATTAAGACACCGTTCATTTCCAGGATTCCAGTCAAGCAACGGGTTGGACATGACCTTCCGTCCACCGTCGAGGACCACGTCACCCTCAGTCGCCTGCTGACGTCGCAAGAGGGAGGGAGAAAGCCGTCATGAGAGCATTCAAGTGTCTTGCCTCAAGGAGGGTGGTACCTCCTTCACGTGTGAGTTTGATATGGGGGTAAACCTTCGTGGAGTCAAGGAGGGTGGTAACTCCTTCACGTGTAAGTTTCATAGGGGGTAAACCTTCGTGGAGTCAAGGAGGGTGGTAACTCCTTCACGTGTAAGTTTCATAGGGGGTAAACCTTCGTGGAGTCAAGGAGGGTGGTACCTCCTTCACGTGTAAGTTTGATAAGGGGGGTAAACGTTCGTCGAGTCAAGGAGTGTGGTACCTCCTTCACGTGTAAGTTTGATAGTGGGGTAAACCTTCGTCGAGTCAAGGAGGGTGATACCTCCTTCACGTGTAAGTTTGATAGTGGGGTAAACCTTCGTCGAGTCAAGGAGGGTGATACCTCCTTCACGTGTAAGTTTGATAGTGGGGTAAAACTTCGTGGAGTCGAGGCGTGAACCACCGACATAAGTGATTGACATGACGGTATGTGGCAGACTGGGACCCTCCTTCCTGCTTGTCTCAGGATAGGGAGAGTTTGGTTCCTCACGGAGCGCTATGCTCTCAGGGTATTAGTAGCCGGGAGGCCATAGTTTTGTGTCAGGGAGTGAGTTGCTGTAGCAGCTCAGGCAGAGGGAGAAGGAAGTAAACCCGAAGTGTGGCAGTGAGTAAGACATTATTGTGTGTCAGGGAATGACTCGCTGGGATGATGTGTCAGGCGTCGTCGTCTGTCTTTGAGTGATCTGCCGCCGTGTATCAGGAAGGGATATGCCAATGCGCCAGGATATGAGGTGCAGACGCACGTCAGCTGGTGAGACGGTCGTTTGAAAGTGAGCGGCTTTGATGTTAGAGGACGAGTCGGTCGTTTTTGTTTGTCAGGGTTGAGGGAGGGAGAACCTCTCGTCGTGTGCCAGAGAACAACAGACCGTCGTAGTAAACTATCGTACATCGGGGCATAAGTCCACGACGTGTGTTGGAAACGAAGCCACTGACGTCTGTCAGGGAGTGAGTAGCGTTCCTCCACCGTCAGACAGGAAGCCTCCCTTGTGTTCCAGGGAGTTAGTGGGAATAGTTTGTCCTAGAGTGAGGTGGCCCGACGTGTGCTAGAGACAAAGCTAGAGAATCTGTCAGCGTGAGCAGCCTTTCTTTGCCACTGTTGTGTGTTAGGAAGTGAGCAGCGGTTTTGTGTTGTCGCCACTGTAGTAGTGTGAGGCAGGAAGCCAGTCTTGTGTATCATGGAGCTAGTCATGTATTGTGTCATGGTGTGAACTACCCACGTATGTTACAGACGAAGCCACTGCCGTGTTTCTTTTTCTTTTTTTGCCATTAAAGTGTGTGTGTCAGGCAGGAAGCCATCGTGACGGAGTTAGGCAATGTGTGTATCTTGGAGTGAGCTACCGACGTCTGTCAGGGAGTGAGCAGTGTTTTTAATATGTCAGGTCGGAAGCCATACCGTTGTGTGTCAGAGAGAGAGAATCGAATTTGGTTTGCCATGAAGTGAGCTACAGACACACGTGTATTAGACACTAAGCTCATCGATGACTGTTGGAGAGTGAGCAGAGTTTTTGAGTTCGTCGAAGTAATATGTGGTGAAGTAAGCTACCGACATGTATCAGAGACTGAGCCACCGACGCCTGTCGAGAGTGAGTAACGCTTTCTTTTCACCTTTCAAGTGTGTAGGGTAGGAAGCCGCTATGTGTTTATAAACGAATTAGTCTTAAGTAGATTGTCGAGGAATGAACCAACGACGCCAAACTAAAGCGTCCCTTTAGGACATTTGTTCTAGCTAATGCCAGACGATTATTTTCCACTTGCATGGCTTATGGGTCGTCAAAGTAAAGCTTTACATTTAGACTTTTGTTCAGGCTATCGCTAGACTGTTTTATATAGGTTTTGTGGGACACATATATGGGTCGTCAAATTAAGGTTTTACTTTAGAAATTTTCCTCTGGGTAAGACGTGCGTGCTACATGGGTCATAAAAGTAAAGCTGCACGTTGGTAACTGTACTCTGGCTTCGCCAGATTATCTTATTTAGCTGTTGAGGGCACCACAGGTTATCAAAGTAAAGCCTTACTCTGAGTTTATTCTGACCAATGACAAACGATGTTTTGCAGCTCTATCGAGCTCCACAGGTCATTAAAATAAGCTTCACTTTGGGAATTATGCATTTTTGGTCCATGACTGACGATTATATTTAGCTTTTAGAGAGTGATATGAGCTTAAGGTATTAGCCGGGAGTTAGTGTGTCAGGGAGCGAGTTGCCGTAGTCTCCCAAGGAGAGAGCCACTGCAGGGAGTGGTGGTGGCTGACACCCTGCTGTCAGGGAGTGAATCGCCGGCATGTGTTGGGCTTCATTGTCAGTCTTGGAGTGCGCTGACGTCCTGTGTCAGGAGACGTCCCAACATGCGCCAGGCTGTGAGATGCTGACGTATGTCAGCTGGTGAGACATCATTGGAAAAAGCGGCTCTGATGCTACAGTCGTTCTTGTTTAACAGGGAGGGAATACCTTACGTTTCTCAAGAGAAAAAGCCGTCGTAGTGCACTGTCGTACGTCAAGACATACGTACAATTATATATTCGTTAACAAGATGCCTTGATTAAGGTATTCAGGTGCCCCTGCTGCTGCCTCGGACATCGTAGACAAAATAAATCGATTACAACAGTTCCCATACGTGTCTAGGAAATTCCCGTCGACAAAGGTTGTTTTGGGAAATACCACATTAAAAGCAGGACGAGCATATTGCTCATGTTTTAGTCTGGTCTGTTGACACACTTCTGTTGATTATGTGTCCACATATTATTTCACGTTAGGGAAGTACTATAAATACATATGGGGTCATTGAAAACCATCGACGAAATCCCATTTTCTATGTTGAGTGTGGTAAATGGTGATATAGGTTGGTAGTCCTGGCTATGGCCGTCCTCGGAGATGTACTATCTATAATCGCGATAAAAATATATTTCCATCGTCGAGGACAAAATGTATTCTTAAGATCACATTTTGTCTCAGTCGTGGTTTACCGTAAACAGACAAACAAGTAAAACATTGTTTAGAAATTGACTGACGTCAGAAGAGTCGGAATATATTATAATCGTGTACGACGTCTGAATCCGAATTGTTACATTGACTCTGACTTGGACGGACTGACATTCAAAATATATACTTTATTATAGAACAAAAGTAATTTTCCTACATAAACGTTTAGTAACACACGCATGTAGCACAAGTACATGGAATATTAGTAAGTATAGAGTCAAAAATGAATGTTACAAAACGATAAAAGGCCATGCAAGTCATTTCATTGGATTGAGACAACGCCTTGCCATACAATAAAGCCCCGCTTCTGCTTCGAGATGGCGGAGGCGGCGGTCATTCCGAAACCGAAGATTACTATGTTACTGGTTCATACGTTCATTTCCTGGGTTGTTGTGGTGAGTGATAATATCGCGTTGAGGGTTCCGGTAAGTGTAGTGGTGAAGGAGGCTTCAGTGGACTAGAGAAGAGGTAAGATACTGGTCACTGAGATACTCGGGGTAAAACCCAATATGCTGACGCAAGTCTTGTGGTGGTGGAAAGGTGAGGATATGTGGCCACAGGTGTCAGGTCGCCGGCTCGGTAGCTGCCAGCTGGCTTCCTGCTCCCGGCTCGGAGTTGAATGATATTTGCATAAACAAAAGTCTTATTTCTAGCGGGAGCGGGGGGCCGGAAATCCTCCCCTCCTTGTATTAACTTTCTAAAATGGGAAACAGAAGAAGGAGTCACGCGGGGAGTGCTCATCCTCCTCGAAGGCTCAGAGTGGGGTGCCTAAATGTGTGTGGATGTAACCAAGATGTGAAAAAAGGAGAGATAGGTAGTATGTTTGAGGAAAGGAACCTGGATGTTTTGGCTCTGAGTGAAACGAAGCTCAAGGGTAAAGGGGAAGAGTGGTTTGGAAATGTCTGGGGAGTGAAGTCAGGGGTTAGTGAGAGGACAAGAGCAAGGGAAGGAGTAGCAATACTCCTGAAACAGGAGTTGTGGGAGTATGTCATAGAATGTAAGAAAGTAAATTCTCGATTAATATGGGTAAAATTGAAAGTTGATGGAGAGAGGTGGGTGATTATTGGTGCATATGCACCTGGGCATGAGAAGAAAGATCATGAGAGGCAAGTGTTTTGGGAGCAGCTAAATGAGTGTGTTAGCGGTTTTAATGCACGAGACCGGGTTATAGTGATGGGTGATTTGAATGCAAAGGTGAGTAATGTGGCAGTTGAGGGAATAATTGGTATGCATGGGGTGTTCAGTGTTGTAAATGGAAATGGTGAAGAGCTTGTAGATTTATGTGCTGAAAAAGGACTGATGATTGGGAATACCTGGTTTAAAAAGCGAGATATACATAAGTATACTTATGTAAGTAGGAGAGATGGCCAGAGAGCGTTATTGGATTACGTGTTAATGGACAGGCGTGCGAAAGAGAGACTTTTGGATGTCAATGTGCTGAGAGGTGCAACTGGAGGGATGTCTGATCATTATCTTGTGGAGGCTAAGGTGAAGATTAGTATGGGTTTTCAGAAAAGAAGAGTGAATGTTGGGGTGAAGAAGGTGGTGAGAGTAAGTGAGCTTGGGAAGGAGACCTGTGTGAAGAAGTATCAGGAGAGACTGTGTACAGAATGGAAAAAGGTGAGAACAATGGAAGTAAGGGGAGTGGGGGAGGAATGGGATGTATTTAGGGAATCAGTGATGGATTGCGCAAAAGATGCTTGTGGCATGAGAAGAGTGGGAGGTGGGCTGTTTAGAAAGGGTAGTGAGTGGTGGGATGAAAAAGTAAGAGTATTAGTGAAAGAGAAGAGAGAGGCATTTGGACGATTTTTGCAGGGAAAAAATGCAATTGAGTGGGAGAAGTATAAAAGAAAGAGACAGGAGGTCAAGAGAAAGGTGCAAGAGGTGAAAAAAAGGGCAAATGAGAGTTGGGGTGAGAGACTATCAGTAAATTTTAGGGAGAATAAAAAGATGTTCTGGAAGGAGGTAAATAGGGTGCGTAAGACAAGGGAGCAAATGGGAACTTCAGTAAAGGGCGTAAATGGGGAGGTGATAACAAGTAGTGGTGATGTGAGAAGGAGATGGAATGAGTATTTTGAAGGTTTGTTGAATGTGTCTGATGACAGAGTGGCAGATATAGGGTGTTTGGGTCGAGGTGGTGTGCAAAGTGAGAGGGTTAGGGAAAATGATTTGGTAAACAGAGAAGAGGTAGTAAAAGCTTTGCGGAAGATGAAAGCCGGCAAGGCAGCAGGTTTGGATGGTATTGCAGTGGAATTTATTAAAAAAGGGGGTGACTGTATTGTTGACTGGTTGGTAAGGTTATTTAATGTATGTATGACTCATGGTGAGGTGCCTGAGGATTGGCGGAATGCTTGCATAGTGCCGTTGTACAAAGGCAAAGGGGATAAGAGTGAGTGCTCAAATTACAGAGGTATAAGTTTGTTAAGTATTCCTGGTAAATTATATGGGAGGGTATTGATTGAGAGGGTGAAGGCATGTACAGAGCATCAGATTGGGGAAGAGCAGTGTGGTTTCAGAAGTGGTAGAGGATGTGTGGATCAGGTGTTTGCTTTGAAGAATGTATGTGAGAAATACTTAGAAAAGCAAATGGATTTGTATGTAGCATTTATGGATCTGGAGAAGGCATATGATAGAGTTGATAGAGATGCTCTGTGGAAGGTATTAAGAATATATGGTGTGGGAGGCAAGTTGTTAGAAGCAGTGAAAAGTTTTTATCGAGGATGTAAGGCATGTGTACGTGTAGGAAGAGAGGAAAGTGATTGGTTCTCAGTGAATGTAGGTTTGCGGCAGGGGTGTGTGATGTCTCCATGGTTGTTTAATTTGTTTATGGATGGGGTTGTTAGGGAGGTAAATGCAAGAGTTTTGGAAAGAGGGGCAAGTATGAAGTCTGTTGGGGATGAGAGAGCTTGGGAAGTGAGTCAGTTGTTGTTCGCTGATGATACAGCGCTGGTGGCGGATTCATGTGAGAAACTGCAGAAGCTGGTGACGGAGTTTGGTAAAGTGTGTGGAAGAAGAAAGTTAAGAGTAAATGTCAATAAGAGCAAGGTTATTAGGTACAGTAGGGTTGAGGGTCAAGTCAATTGGGAGGTGAGTTTGAATGGTGAGAGGCTGGAGGAAGTGAAGTGTTTTAGATATCTGGGAGTGGATCTGTCAGCGGATGGAACCATGGAAGCGGAAGTGGATCATAGGGTGGGGGAGGGGGCGAAAATTTTGGGAGCCTTGAAAAATGTGTGGAAGTCGAGAACATTATCCCGGAAAGCAAAAATGGGTATGTTTGAAGGAATAGTAGTTCCAACAATGTTGTATGGTTGCGAGGCGTGGGCTATGGATAGAGTTGTGCGCAGGAGGATGGATGTGCTGGAAATGAGATGTTTGAGGACAATGTGTGGTGTGAGGTGGTTTGATCGAGTAAGCAACGTAAGGGTAAGAGAGATGTGTGGAAATAAAAAGAGCGTGGTTGAGAGAGCAGAAGAGGGTGTTTTGAAATGGTTTGGGCACATGGAGAGAATGAGTGAGGAAAGATTGACCAAGAGGATATATGTGTCGGAGGTGGAGGGAACGAGGAGAAGAGGGAGACCAAATTGGAGGTGGAAAGATGGAGTGAAAAGGATTTTGTGTGATCGGGGCCTGAACATGCAGGAGGGTGAAAGGAGGGCAAGGAATAGAGTGAATTGGAGCGATGTGGTATACAGGGGTTGACGTGCTGTCAGTGGATTGAATCAAGGCATGTGAAGCGTCTGGGGTAAACCATGGAAGGCTGTGTAGGTATGTATATTTGCGTGTGTGGACGTGTGTATGTACATGTGTATGGGGGGGGTTGGGCCATTTCTTTCGTCTGTTTCCTTGCGCTACCTCGCAAACGCGGGAGACAGCGACAAAGTATAAAAAAAAAAAAAAAAAAAAAAAAAAAAAAAAAAAGTCTTATTTCTAGCCAGGTATGAGTAACATTTGGAGATAAATGGTTGTAACCAATGTAGAGTGAGTGGTGAACTATAGTTAGGTGTACTTAGTATAATTAGCACAGCTAGAAAATGTAGAAAACCTAAAAACTCTGTAGACTGACACTTCGAAGTATATTAGTTTACTCAGATGACACTTATGATTATTCATCCTGGAATGTGTAATCCGCCATTCACATTATTACAGTTAACACGGTTTTGGTAAATTGGTGGTTTAGCTCATTTGAAAAACTTTTTTTTCTTTTAGATTTCCAACATACAAACAGCAACAGACCACCGGGTCCTTTTGAAGCTTCATGTGTCCAGTGAAAGAAATTAGAAATCTGCTGTAAGAGTTCTCCCCACTGCCAAATATTCCTTATACGTGGCCACTTCATGCGTTCTCACACCAGCAGACCACAAAAATAATGGTACATTTCTATTATAATCATGTACTTCTGGGGATGTTAGGTAAGATTTTCATAGGCTGTGGTCGGCTTTGCGGGGAGTTACTGTACTGGGTCACAGTGAGGTAGGCTAGAATAAGCGGGTGAGTGGTGGCTTCTGTACTGGATCATGGTGACGTAGGGTAGCTTCGGTCAGCCGCGAAGCGGTGGCTAGTATACTGGATCACGGTGAGATGGCCCAGAACTGGGCGATGAAAGTTGTCGCTACTGTACTGAGTTATGGTGAGGTAGGCTAGGGTCGACTGGCCGGGGAGTGGCAGCTCGTCTACTGGATCGCGTTGAGGTAGGATATGGTCAGCTGGCCAGGGAGCGGTAGCTCGTCTACTGGATCGCGTTGAGGTAGGCTAGGGTCGGGTGGCCGGGGAGCGGCAGCTCGTCTACTGGATTGCGTTGAGGTAGGCTAGGGTCGGCTGGCCGGGGAGTGGCAACTTGTCTACTGGATCGCGTTGAGGTTGGCTAGGGTCGGCTGGAAGGGGAGTGGTAGCTTGTCTACTGGATCGCGTTGAAGTAGGCTAGGGTCGTCTGGCAGGGGAGTGGCAGCTTGTCTACTGGATCGCGTTGAGGTAGGCTAAGGTCGGCTGCCCGGGGAGTGGCAGCTCGTCTACTGGATCGCGTTGAAGTAGGATAGGGTCGGCTGGCCGGGGAGTGGCAGCTCGTCTACTGGATCGCGTTGAGGTAGGCTAGGGTCATCTGGCAGGTGAGTGGCTGCTCGTCCACTGGATCACGTCGAGGTAGGCTAAGGTCGGCTGGCCAGGGAGTAGCAGCTCATCTACTGGATCGCGTTGAGGTAGGCTAGGGCTGGCTGGCCAGGGAGCGGCAGCTTGTCTACTGGAGCGCGTTGAGGTAGGATAGGGTCGGCTGGCCGGGGAGTGGCAGCTTGTCTACTGGATCGCACTGAGGTAGGCTAGGGTCGGCTGGCCACGGAGCGGCAGCTTGTCTACTGGATCGCACTGAGGTAGTATAGGGTCGGCTGGCCAGGGAGCGGCAAATTCTCTACTGGATCGCACTAAGGTAGGCTAGGTCGGCTGGCCAGGGTGCGGCACCTTGTCTACTGAATCGCACTGAGGTAGGCTAGGGTCGGCTGGCCAGGGAGCGGCAGCTTGTCTACTGGATCGCACTGAGGTAGGCTAGGGTCGGCTGCCCAGGGAGCGGCAGTTTGTCTACTGGATCGCACTGAGGTGGGCTAGGGTCGGCTGGCCAGGGAGCGGCAGATTGTCTACTGGATCGCGTTGAGGTAGGCTAGGATCGGCTGGCCATGGAGTGGCAGCTCGTCTACTGGATCGCGTTGAGGTAGGATAGGATCGGCTGTCTAGGGAGTGGCAGCTCGTCCACTGGATCGCGTTGAGGTAGGCTAGGGTCGTCTGGTCGGGGAGTGGCAGCTTGTCTACTGGATCGTGTTGAGGTGGGCTAGGGTCGGCTGCCCGGGGAGTGGCAGCTCGTCTACTTGATCGCGTTGGGGTGGGCAAGGGTCGGCTGGCCAGGGAGCGGCAGCTTGTCTACTTGATCGCGTAGAGGCACGCTAGGGTCGGCTGGCCAGGGAGTGGCAGCTTGTCTACTGCATCGCACTGAGGTAGGATAGGGTAGGGTGGTCATGGAGCGGGAGCTTCTCTACTGGATGGCATTAAGGTAATCTAGGGTCGGCTGGCCGGGGAGTGGCAGCTTGTCAACTGGATTGCGTTGAGGTAGGCTAAGGTCGGCTGGCCGGGGAGTGGCAGCTTGTCTACTGGATTGCGTTGAGGTGGGCTAGGGTCGGCTGGCCAGGGACCGGCAGCTTCTCTACTGGATCGCTCTGAGGTAGGCTAAGGTCGGCTGACCATGGAGTGGCAGCTTGTCTACTGGATCGCGTTGAGGTAGGCTAGGGTCGGCTGGCCGGGGAGTGGCAGCTTGTCTACTGGATCGCGTTCAGGTAGGATAGGGTCGGCTGGCAGGGGAGTGACAGCTCGTCTACTGGTTCCCGTTGAGCTGGGCTAAGTCGGCTGGCCGGGGAGTGGTAGCTCGTCCACTGGATCGGATTGAGGTAGGAAACTATACCCATTTTGTAACAGGCTAACAGATAACACTTTCCAGGGTGGAGGACCAGTAGGTCGCTCTTTATGGAGCAAAAATGGAAATAAGACAAGTTTCATAGTCTCAATGTGAAGTAGGTTAGGCATAAGCTCAGTTGTATGAAAAAGACTTGCATAGGCTAAGTTATTGCCATACAATGCTTGTGAATTTGTCATAATTGCTGTTTGTATTTTTACAGATGGTGGTCCACTACATGATAAGCCTCTGCTTGATCCTGTCACATGCAGTAGCAGGTATTCTTGGTGCTGACAGCCCAAGCATCACAGGAATTTCAGCTACGATTCTGTGACTAATGATTCGTGTGAGGATACCACTAGTTTAGCAATTTGTATATATTTTCTTTGTTCACCAGAAGTAACCATTTGTGGCGCTGAAATTTGTATGTACTTATAATTTCTTCCCATATGACTTGGCTTAAGTCAAGAGGGCTTTTTATAGTATTATAGAAAAGTATTAAAGTTTAGTAAATCAAATGAGGTTACAATTTAGTTCATATTACAACCAAAGTTTTAAACTTACATTTTACAATTGATTCCTTTCTCTCCCACAGGCTGCGCACCATGATGATACCTCCACCTCAGTCCTCGCATGAATCCCTGCCTTCAGGTTCAATGCTGATGCATAGGCGTACGTATACAGACTTGGGACAATCTATCAAAAAAAATATACCTAAAAATTAGAGAACTGCAAAACAAAAGTGCAATCTACTTGCAGTTAAAATTCCTAACCAATAATTTGTCTATTATTTCTTTGAAACAACTTTATAACACATCTCAGATTCACTTATAATTTGCTGATACTCTTATCTCCAAATCATAGTGTGTGGACAAGTTAATGTATTTCTTTACTGGAAAAAAAATGTTTACAGAACTGAGTGTTTAATTTCCCAGGTAGAAATAATTTATAACAACCCACAGATTGTTGTGACAAAGGTATGATATGGTTATGAAACATCTTTGGAGTTTGTGATGTCTTTTGTCAAATAAGGAATGTATACCGTATAATGATTTATTATACTTAGTTGCTGTCTCCCGCGTTAGTGAGGTAGCGCAAGGAAAAAGACAAATGAATGGCCCAACCCACCCACACAGACATACATAAATGCCCACACATGCACACATACATACCTATACATTTCAACGTATACATACACAGACATATACATATATACACATGTACATATTCATACTTGCTGCCTTCATCCACTTTCATCGCCACCCTGCCACACATGAAATAGCACCCCACAATCTCCCCATGCGGTAGCGCCAGGAAAAGACAACATATACCACATTCGTTCACACTTGGTCTCTAGCTGTCATGTGTAATGCACCAAAACCACAGCTCCCTATTCACATCCAGGCCCCACAAAACTTTCCATGGTTTACCCCAGACACTTCACATGCCCTGGTTCAATCCATTGACAGCACATCAACCCCAGTATACCACATCATTCCAATTCACTATTTCTTGCACGCCTTTCACCCTCCTGTATGATCAGGCCCAAATCGCTCAAAATCTTTTTCACTTCATCCTTCCACCTCCAATTTGGTCTCCCACTTCTTGTTCCCTCCACCAATGACACATATCCTCTTTGCCAATTTTTCCTCGCTCATTCTCTCCATAACTACTAAAGAATTCGACACCTTAAAACCCATCCAAAAAAAAAAAAATGATAGTTAACAAAAATCACCAATCCCTCAAACCTACTGAATGCAATAACCTTGCTTTTATTCACATTTACTCTGCTTTCTTCTTTCACACACTTTAGGAAGCTCGGTCACCAACTTCAGCAGTTTCTCACCCGAATCAGCAACCAGCCCTGTATCATCAGCAAACGACAACTGACTCCAAAACTCTTCCATTCTCCTCCCTAACAACCCCATCCATAAACAAATTAAACAACCATGGAGACATCACACACCCTTGCCGCAAACCTACATTCACTGGGAACCAATCACTTTCCTCTCTTCCTACTATTACACATGCCTTATATCCTTGATGAAAACTTTTCATTGCTTCTAACAACTTGCCACCCACACCATATATTCTTAATACCTTCTACAGAGTATCTCTATCAACTCTTATCATATGCCTTCTCCAGATCCATAAATGCTACATACAAATCCCTCTGCTTTTCTAAGTATTTCTCATATACATTCTTCAAAGCAAACACCTGATCCACACATCCTCTACCACTTCTGAAATCTGATGCTCTGTACATTCCTTTACCCTCTCAATCAATACCCTCCCATATAATTTCCCAGGAATACTCGACAAACTTATACCTCTGTAACTTGAACACTCGCCTTTATCGCCTTTGTATAATGGCACTATGCAAGCATTCTCCCAATCCGCAGGGTTTTCACCATACATACAATGAATATCCTTACCAACCAGTCAACAACACAGTCACCCCCTTTTCAATAAATTCCACTGCAATACCATCCAATCCCGCTGAATTGCTGGCTTTCAACTCCTACAAAGCTTTAACTACCTCTTCTCTATTCACCAAACCATTCTCCCTGACCCTCTCACTTCGCACACCATCTTGCAAAGCACCCTTTACCTGCCACTCTATCATCAAACACATTCAGCAAACCTTCAAAACTCACTCTTATCTCCTCACTTCCACTACTTGTTACCTCCCCATTTAGCCCCCTTCACTGATGTTCCCATTTGTTCTCTTGTACACTTTATGTACCTCTTTCCAAAGCATCTTTTTATCCGCCAACAATGCCCATTCTTCACTAAGTTTTCAGTTTGAAAAAGTGTGCATGATACTGAATCGCTGTTCTGCCATGAAGTGTAAATTAGCAAAGTAGTCTCTGCAACACAAACCTAGAGGTGCATCTCCTGGGTTTAAGTGATTTGAGTGTGCTGCTGCATCCAAATTATATCCAAGAAAAATGTCGAGGTTGCCTTCATCTCGGTGTAAATTCACTTCTTTGCATATATTATGGAGAACAACACACGCCATGATTATATGATAGATTTGTTCTGTCTTGACCCCGAGTCACTTCTCCATGCAAAACGTGCCACCTTCGTTTCAGCTGTCCAATCCCCCTTTCCACAGTACATCTAGTTTTCTTCTTGTGTCCTGTAATACATGAATCTTATTAAGTACAAATCTGAGTTTGGACGTTATTCCCAGGCTAATCATCTAGCTTGTTTTCTCATAATCTAGAAATCTTTTGCACACTGGGTTAGGTCAATTTTGGATTGTGGAAACACTTAAAAGACATGAAACCTGTTTCTTCTACAGCCTATGTAGATATGTAAATAATATTGACATTTTGTCACAAGTAAACATGCAAGAAAACGTTTAACGTTACCCATTACAAGCTGTCTGAGAACCATCTTCAGGTCTTAGGTAAAGCATCAAAAGCCAACACTTGCAATAGTAATTACTATCACCAATAAGATCTACATCACCCACACCACCAGGGAAGACCCTAATCTGCATAAATTCCGTTTTGTCTACCATCTATCTGTGCAATAACCCTACTTACAGTAGATTGTGTTGGTCCACAACGTGATCTTTTCCAGTTGCAATATAACGTAAGGTCATCATCATCACTCAGTTCCGGCATGATACAGAGCCATGTTCCTTGCTATAGTACTTTCTATTTCCCGCTACATCTCTGATCTACTTCTCAATCTGTGACCACCTGTCTTCCTGCACAGTCAAGCTGGTATCTTCTGACATCCATCCCCTCGTACACACCCCCAGAACAACGGGGCCTAAAAGTTTTCAGCTGAACAAGTGTTCCTTGTCGTCCCAGCCATGTTTGCCTCACTAAGCAAATTCTTAACTGCTTTTGAGGCTTCTCCATCCCTGAGGCATCAACCAAGAATCTGAAAAAAAAGTAAAAACTTTGATATGTATTATGCAAAATACAAACATGTTTATTATACTTAATCGCCATCTCCTGCGTTAGCAAGGTAGCGTAAGGAAACAGACGAGAAGTCCAACCCACCCACATACACATAAATGCACCACATATACATACATATACATTTCAATGTATATATCTGTATAAGAGTGGATGAGCCTTTCTTCGTCTGTTTCCTGGCACTTCCTCGCTGACAAGGTAAACAGCGATTATAATAATATGAGTGTATATGTAATATAGGTAATGTATACATGTATGTATTCATACTTAAAATAATAAAGTATATGATATAAACAAAGCGACAATTATTCAAACCTTTGTATCTCCATTGTTTTAGTAACTTGGACTAGTGAGCAAGGTTGCAAACATGTCCTTTTCACCATCTTCCTATGTCACTGATGTAATGTAATGCAATAAATATTTGTTTACGGAAGTGTATGTTTCATTTATAGAAATAAGACTCCCTGATAAAAGCCATTATCTTGTCTATCTGACTAAAATCAACTATCAAAAATCAGAATATGAACTAAAAAAAACGCTTAAAACTGATTATCTAAAAGATCTAAGATCCACACATAAATAACTTTAAAAGAGCCATTAAATTTAATGATCTGTAACAAAAAATATAAACAAAAAAGCATTTTGTTTTGGTCATTTTATAAGTAGTTTACAAAAGCCTATATAAGGTGAGTGGACAGACAGTTACAACCATCCAACCCCTCTGGTGTCTGACCCCAGACTGAGGCTGACCCAGTTCTAAGGGCCTAGGTCAGCAGCTAGATCATGGCACTAAATCAAGGGTCGGCACATAAGGCCCTGAAGTGTACAACCTAAGTTCAACACACTTCACAATACAATTATCAATAAACTCACAAATAACACCAGAGCTACTAAATACATTAATTATCTAAAAGAAAAAAAAAAATGCCAACCACCACAAATAACTGAGTAATGATTGAAAGTTAAGTTTTCTTTGAGTGATCTTATGATTCGTTTTCCTTCTTGGCAAGAAAAAGTGTCTAAGTAAATCATTTTCAAAGCCACTATCTATCTATCTATCTATCTATGACGCCCTATGACTCCCTTCTACAACCACCTCCCACAAAATAAAGATATGTCCACGGAAATAGTCTCCATAACTAGTATACATCAGTGCCACTTTTTAACTTTTAGTGGCTCACCCTTATTTCTGGTCATCATTTCTCATAAGGAACTTTCTTAAGGGGGTTTGGACTGATGAACTAACTGCGTTTTGGCTGTGTTTCGAAGCCTCATTGAGTCAGTTGAATCGGAACAGCTTCGTTCAGGCGAGTCCCGTATTTTCCACTGCTGTACTACAAAAGACGTCTTAAAAATAACTATAAAAGCTTCAGAATTGTACTATTGAGTTACCTTCCTCTTTAAAACGTAATTTCTGGTATAAAAATCCAAGTTCTGTACGTTATTTCATACTTTATGAGACAGGTTCGAACTTCACTGCTTCACACAAGTAAGAAGAGAAAGTATGAAACACTGCCATCTATGTTTTGGATATGGTACTAAAACTGCCACCTATGTTTTGGATATGGTACTATCACAACACTTCATTAAATCGTCATCTTGATATCATTTACAGTTATATAACCATCAAAGACATTGAAAACCATCTTAATTCCACGCCTGGCATCTAATTAAGGACTCTCAACACCATCAGGAGGTTAGAAAACAGATAATTCCTGTATTTCCTCGTGATGTTGAGTTACCAGCTAGCAATTTGACGCCGTGGCCAGGTCGTGCCAGAGTTTCCAGGGACGGTATAAATTCCATGAGCCAAGATGGCCATTTGCTGGTAGGAGCCGCTGACGGGGAGGACCTACGCGTGACACACCCTCCATCAAACCCTTATTTTAAGGTTAGTATATGCAAATTGTTCGAGAAATTTGTTGACAAGTTGTAATGTTATGCATAAGGGTCAAAGTGGAGTGTCATAAAGTGTTATTTTTACGGTAATTAGCAGAGATATGGCTGGCTTGACCTACGGTCCTTCTGTTAACCCATGCGGGAAGTGGCACACACACACACACGTGTATATATATATATATATAATATATATATATATATATATATATATATATATATATATATATATATATATGCATGCATCTGATCCCGGTTATGAGTTCATTTAAATCAAGTTTGAGGACATTGGAGAGGCTCTGGTGTGTATGTGTGAACCATCGTAATGATCGTTTGGTAGTTTCGTTGTGTTGTTCTGCTGCTAAAACGAAGCGCCAAGTTTATTTTCCACTTGATATTCACACTACACCTCATGTTCGGCCATGGCTCAAGACAGATGTTATCCTAACGAGGATAAAATGGGTCATTTCGACCAGCTAAAGCTAAGATAAGGCTTGATGGCCGGACGCCATCTTGTTTCCGACAAGGGCCCAAATGTCATTATTTACGTTATTACTATTACAAAATAACACACCCAATCCTTTCCTATCTTCATCTTGCCGTCGATAATGACCTAATGACCAGAATTACCAGCAAAATGCAATGATATAGTGTGCGGTGATGAGGGAATAAAGCCAGTAGAGCAATAATTGTACTTATATATATACGTTAACACAGCCATGACGGTTAATGAAGAACAAGTTAATATCTAAGGTTAATGTGTTTAATTACCATGTCATTTTAACGTTAAAATCTAAGGTTAATGCCAAAATAGTAATTTTACCGTCTTACAATAAATAATGGATTCTTATGATGTCGTCTAAGGTCAATTTCGCGTTAAAGATTTAATGTAAATCCTGTGATTATTAGTTTTTCACACTGGGGGGTTGAGTGTTGCAGTAGTGTTGCCTTAGTTTGTATATATTGCTACACACAACACAAATGTCAACACATGATCATCATCTCGGGTTCCAGGATGATGAGGCGGACCAGCCAGCCACACCAAGGAGTCGACCCCAAGCTGGATCCCCAACCTGATCCCTCACACCACTTAACATCCTCGTATATACTCGAGATTATTGACATGACAACACACATCACTTACGTCAATCTGGTTCACGAAGAATTGACACCTCTTTGTTTCCCCGCAGGTCACTGTGACTCCTTGAACCACCGGCTTGTGGGCTCGAGCACGACTTCTACTACGGAGGAGGAGGTCCACGTCCATGTCTTGACAGGTTCTCCTCCAGCTCACTAGTGATCAGATCGAGAACCTGTTGACTCGTATAAATAATGTAAGTATAAGAAACAGCATCCGATCCCATGTAACAACATTGGATATCTTTACTTTGGCTCGGATCCCATTTAATCCGATAGGCTGGTACGTCTTTTGATGTGTGGCGTAGAATGCACCAGGAATGAATAAGGGCAGCATGAATAATGTACATGTGTATATATGTATATGTCTGTGTATGTATATATATGTATACGTTAAACTGTATATGTATGTATATGTGCATGTGTGGACGTGTATGGCTATACGTGTGTATGTGGGTGGGTTGGGCCATTCTTTCGTCTGTTTCCTTGAGCTACCTCGCTAATGCGGGAGACAGTGACAAAGTATAATAATATAATAATAATATGTAGAGGCATTTGGATGAGTTTTGCAGGGAAATAGTGCAAATGACTGGGAGAAGAATAAAAGAAAGAGGCAGGAGGTCAAGAAAAAGGTGCAAGAAATGAAAAAGAGGGCAAATGAGAAATGGGGTGAGAGAGTATCATTAAAGTTTAGGAAGAATAAAAAGATTTTTGGAAGGAGGTAAATAAAGTGCGTAAGATGAGAGAACAAATGGGAACATCGTTGAGAGGTAATAACAAGTATTGGTGATGTGAGAAGGAGATGGAGTGAGTATTTCGAAGGTTTGTTGAATGTGTTTGATGATAAGAGTGGCAGATATAGGGTGTTTTGGATGAGGTGGTGTGTGAAGTGAGAGGGTTAGGGAGAATGATTTGGTAAACAGAGTAGAGGTAGTAAAAGCTTTGTGGAAGATGAAAGCCAGCAAGACTGCGGGTTTGGATGGTATTGCAGTGGAATTTATTAAAAAAGGAGGTGAATTTGTTGTTGACTGGTTGGTAAATATATTTAAAGTATGTATGACTCATGGTGAGGTGCCTGAGGATTGGCAGAATGCATGCATAGTGCCATTGTACAAAGGCAAAGGGGATAAAGGTGAGTGCTAAAATTACAGAGTATAAGTTTGTTGAGTATTCCTGGGAAATTATATGGGAGGGTATTGATTGAGAGGGTGAAGGCATGTACAGAGCATCAGATTGGGGAAGAGCAGCATGGTTTCAGAAGTGGTAGAGGATGTGTGGATCAGATGTTTGCTTTGAAGAATGTACGTGAGAAATACTTAGAAAAGCAAATGGATTATTTGGAACAAGTATGCCTTTATACTAGTTAAATTGTACAATCAAACTGTAAATTACTTTTAATTCTAAGGTGTCAATATGACAAACAAGAAAAATCCTGAAGAAAGCCTTTGCAACTAGTCTCGTATTGCTTTCCTTGTATGGGAATCGGTGGAGCCATCAGTGACACTATACCAGTCTCTTGCCATAATGAATGACCACTTAACCCTACTGAGAGGAGAGCAGAGGTTGAATTCAATTTGATATCAACTGCACCCAGGGTAAAAACAATTTATGCTGTGATTGTACATTGTTTCTTTACTAAAGGTAAGCAAAAACTTGCGTGGATATGGTATTGTCTCGTACTTAAAAAGTCTGTAAACTTGTCATGATGACAGTTACCTGTAGTTTACCTAATAATCTGCAAATAGTTTGTGTGGGAAAACAAGGGTACATGAAGTTGCAATCATGGTGCAAATATAGTATCTTGTGTAGGACTTTGCTCCTGATTAGAAAACCTTCCCTTGAGACATGTAGGAATTGCTTAGCCTTTGAGGCCTTTAAAAGCTCTCAGCTGGGCAGAGATTAAGTTCATAAAAAAAAAGCTTGTTACAAAAAATACTTTAGTTTTGTTCAAGAATGTTGGTTCCATTTATAAAATTTAGTTGTGGATATTTACAAAACACATTGTTGCCCACTTAGAACCCTGTTGACAGTATTGTATTAGTTACGGAAGAATTTTGCCTTATTTTTTCCTATGACTTTTATATTAAAAAAGATGGCCAAATTCATCATCCATCCTTAATGACCAGAGGTTTTTTTGCATTTTACAAAATGATGTAAGGGAATCTGTATGTGCGCGAAAGTTGAAAACCATTGCAATATGTGAATACTTAAAAATTCCAATTTTCAGGTATACCGATACAATAAAGTGACGAAGAATTTTGAAATGTTCCAACATTTGACTGCTTATGGAGTGGTTGACCAGGCAGTGCTTCAATGTGGATAACAGCCTTTATTTGCTCCTTGTTTCCAGTGCTGAAGCCAAGTTGTATGTATATGACTATCACCATCATGAGGTAAGTTGAATGTTCTGGAAAAATAGAAAAATGTCAGTACCAGTAAATTTACCTTAGTCTCTCCTTTAATGAAACTAATTCCTAACTACATGCCCTGGTTCAATCCATTGACTGCATGTCGACCCTAGTATACCAAGTCATTCCACCAATGCCATCCTCCATCAAGCCACCTCACAACACATATTGTCCTCAAACATTTCATTTCCAACACATCCACCCTCCTCCGCACAACTCGACCTATAGCCCACGCCTCGCAACCATATAACATTGTTGGAACCACTTTTCCTTCAAACATACCCATTTTTCCTCTGAGATGCCATCCTCCAGCACTTCCTCACATTGCCCTCTCCCTCCCTCTCTCATTCCTTCACCAAGGTCTCCACCCTCCACCAGTGCCACCCTCCCTCCCTCCTTCACCAAGGTGACCACCCTCCACCAGTGCCACCCTCCCTCCCTCCTTCACCAAGGTGACCACCCTCCACCATCGCTTCACTCCACAAGAGATACGCCTCCAGATTTAGGGCCACACTGGGGTATTTTGACACCAGGATCTTATTGAAGTTTGATACACGTAAATCTCCGCCATCTTAGGACGGTAGGGTTCAGTGGGTGGAGACTGAACAATGTTGGTGATAGCATTGGAGACACAGTAGGGGTAATGGTGGTAGTGGTGAAGGTCACCAGGGGATTCTCTGATGGGATTAATTCCAGAACAAAAGTGGAAACATGGTCTAGCATTAAACAGCAGATAAATGCAGCTTTCCCCTGCTTTTCAAGAACTGTGGAACAACAGGTTCAGAAGAGGTATCACAACATTATATCCTCAGGAAAGAATAAGATTGCTACTCATAAGAGGCTCTTCTGTAAAACAGATAAGTAACTTATAAAACTATACCCATTTTGTAAGAGGCTAACAGATAACACTTTCCAGAGTGGAGGACCAGTAGGTCGCTCTTTATGGAGCAAAAATGGAAATAAGACAGTTTCATAGTCTCAATGTGAAATAGGTTAGGCATAAGCTAAGTTGTATGAAAAAGACTTGCATAGGCTAAGTTATTGCCATACAATGCTTGTGAATTTGTCTTAATTGCTGTATGTATTTTTACAGGTGGTGGTCCACTACATGATAAGCCTCTGCTTGATCCTGTCACATGCAGTAGCAGGTATTCTTGGTGCTGACAGCCCAAGCATCACAGGAATTTCAGCTATGATTCTGACTAATGATTCGTGTGAGGATACCACTAGTTTAGCAATTTGTATAATATTTTCTTTGTTCACCAGAAGTAACCATTTGTGGCGCTGAAATTTGTATGTTCTTATAATTTCTTCCCATATGACTTGGCTTAAGTCAAGAGGGCTTTTTATAGTATTATAGAAAAGTATTAAAGTTTAGTAAATCAAATGAGGTTATAATTTAGTTCATATTACAGCCAAAGTTTTAAACTTACATTTTACAGTTAACTTGATTCCTTTCTCTCCCACAGGCTGCGCACCATGATGATACCTCCTCCTCAGTCCTCGCATGAATCCCTGCCTTCAGGTTCAATGCTGATGCATAGGCGTACGTCTACAGACTTGGGACAATCTATCAAAAAAAATAGACCTAAAAATTAGAGAACTGCAAAACAAAAGTGCAATCTACTTGCAGTTAAAATTCCTAACCAATAATTTGTCTATTATTTCTTTGAAACAACTTTTTAACACATCTCAGATTCACTTATAATTTGCTGATACTCTTATCTCCAAATCATAGTGTGTGGACAAGTTAATGTATTTCTTTACTGGAAAAAAAATGTTTACAGAACTGAGTGTTTGATTTCCCAGGTAGAAATAATTTATAACAATCCACAGATTGTTGTGACAAAGGTATGATATGGTTATGAAACATCTTTGGAGTTTGTGATGTCTTTTGTCAAATAAGGAATGTATACCGTATAATGATTTATTATACTTAGTTGCTGTCTCCCGCGTTAGTGAGGTAGCGCAAGGAAAAAGACAAATGAATGGCCCAACCCACCCACACAGACATACATAAATGCCCACACATGCACACATACATACCTATACATTTCAACGTATACATACACAGACATATACATATATACACATGTATATATTCATACTTGCTGCCTTCATCCACTTTCATCGCCACCCTGCCACACATGAAATAGCACCCCACAATCTCCCCATGCTGTAGCGCCAGGAAAAGACAACAAAGGCCACATTCGTTCACACTTGGTCTCTAGCTGTCATGTGTAATGCACCAAAACCACAGCTCCCTTTTCACATCCAGGCCCCACAAAACTTTCCATGGTTTACCCCAGACACTTCACAGGCTCTGGTTCAATCCATTGACAGCACATCGACCCCAGTATACCACATCATTCCAATTCACTCTATTCCTTGCACGCCTTTCACCCTCCTGTATGATCAGGCCCAAATCACTCAAAATCTTTTTCACTTCATCCTTCCACCTCCAATTTGGTCTCCCACTTCTTGTTCCCTCCACCAATGACACAGATATCCTCTTTGCCAATTTTTCCTCGCTCATTCTCTCCATAATTACTAAAGAATTCGACACCTTAAAACCCATCCAAAAAAAAAAAATGATAGTTAACAAAAAATCACCAATCCCTCAAACCTACTAAATGCAATAACCTTGCTTTTATTCACATTTACTCTGCTTTCTTCTTTCACACACTTTAGGAAGCTCGGTCACCAACTTCAGCAGTTTCTCACCCGAATCAGCAACCAGCCCTGTATCATCAGCAAACGACAACTAACTTGCTTCCCAAGCCCCCTCATCCACAACAGACTGCATAATTGCCCCTCTCCAAAACTCTTCCATTCTCCTCCCTAACAACCCCATCCATAAACAAATTAAACAACCATGGAGACATCACACACCCCTGCCGCAAACCTACATTCACTGGGAACCAATCACTTTCCTCTCTTCCTACTATTACACATGCCTTATATCCTTGATGAAAACTTTTCATTGCTTCTAACAACTTGCCTCCCACACCATATATTCTTAATACCTTCTACAGAGTATCTCTATCAACTCTTATCATATGCCTTCTCCAGATCCATAAATGCTACATACAAATCCCTCTGCTTTTCTAAGTATTTCTCATATATATTCTTCAAAGCAAACACCTGATCCACACATCCTCGACCACTTCTGAAATCTGATGCTCCTTACATTCCTTTACCCTCTCAATCAATACCCTCCCATATAATTTCCCAGGAATACTCGACAAACTTATACCTCTGTAACTTGAACACTCGCCTTTATCGCCTTTGTATAATGGCACTATGCATGCATTCTCCCAATCCGCAGGGTTTTCACCATACATACATTGAATATCCTTACCAACCAGTCAACAACAGTCACCCCCTTTTTCAATAAATGCCACTGCAATACCATCCAATCCCACCGAATTGCTGGCTTTCAATTCCTACAAAGCTTTAACTACCTCTTCTCTATTCACCAAACCATTCTCCCTGACCCTCTCACTTCGCACACTATCTTGCAAAGCACCCTTTATCTGCCACTCTATCATCAAACACATTCAGCAAACCTTCAAAATACTCACTCTTATCTCCTCACTTCCACTACTTGTTACCTCCCCATTTAGCCCCCTTCACTGATGTTCTCATTTTGTTCTCTTGTACACTTTATGTACCTCCTTCCAAAACATCTTTTTATCCGCCAACAATGTCCATTCTCCACTAAGTTTTCAGTTTGAAAAAGTGTGCATGATACTGAATCGCTGTTCTGCCATGAAGTGTAAATTAGCAAAGTAGTCTCTGCAACACAAACCTAGAGGTGCATCTCCTGGGTATAAGTGATTTGAGTGTGCTGCTGCATCCAAATTATATCCAAGAAAAATGTCGAGGTTGCTTTCATCTCGAAGGTGTAAATTCACTTCTTTGCATATATTATGGAGAACAACACACGCCATGATTATATGATAGATTTGTTCTGTCTTGACCCCGAGTCACTTCTCCATGCAAAACGTGCCACCTTCGTTTCAGCTGTCCAATCCCCCTTTCCACAGTACATCTAGTTTTCTTCTTGTGTCCTGTAATACATGAATCTTATTATGTACAAATCTGAGTTTGGACGTTAGTCCCAGGCTAATAATCATCTAGCTTGTTTTCTCATAATCTAGAAATCTTTTGCACACTGGGTTAGGTTAGGTCAATTTTGGATTGTGGAAACACTTAAAAGACATGAAAACTGTTTCTTCTACAGCCTATGTAGATATGTAAACAATATTGACATTTTTTCACAAGTAAACATGCAAGAAAACGTTTAACGTTACCCATTACAAGCTGTCTGAGAACCATCTTCAGGTCTTAGGTAAAGCATCAAAAGCCAACACTTGCAATAGTAATTACTATCACCAATAAGATCTACAGCACCCACACCACCAGGGAAGACCCTAATCTGCATAAATTATGTTTCGTCTACCATCTGTCTGTGCAATAACCCTACTTACAGTAGATTGTGTTGGTCCACAACGTGATCTTTTCCAGTTGCAATATAACGTAAGGTCATCAGCATCACTCAGTTCCGGCGTGATACAGAGCCATGTTCCTTGCTGTAGTACTTTCTATTTCCCGCTACATCTCTGATCTATTTCTCAATCTGTGACCACCTGTCTTCCCGCACAGTCAAGCTGGTATCTTCTGACATCCATCCTCTCGTACACACCCCCAGAACAACGGGGCCTAAAAGTTTTCAGCTGAACAAGTGTTCCTTGTCGTCCCAGCCATGTTTGCCTCACTAAGCAAATTCTTAACTGCTTTTGAGGCTTCTCCATCCCTGAGGCATCAACCAGGAATCTGAAAAAAAAAGTAAAAACTTTGATATGTATTATGCAAAATACAAACATGTTTATTATACTTAATCGCCATCTCCTGCGTTAGCAAGGTAGCGTAAGGAAACAGACGAGAAGTCCAACCCACCCACATACACATAAATGCACCACATATACATACATATACATTTCAATGTATATATCTGTATAAGAGTGGATGAGCCTTTCTTCGTCTGTTTCCTGGCACTTCCTCGCTGATGAGGTAAACAGCGATTATAATAATATGAGTGTATATGTAATATAGGTAATGTATACATGTATGTATTCATACTTAAAATAATAAAGTATACGATATAAACAAAGATCGACAATTATTCAAACCTTTGTATCTCCACTGTTTTAGCAACTTGGACTAGTGAGCAAGGTTGCAAACATGTCCTTTTCACCATCTTCCTATGTCACTGATGTAATGTAATGCAATAAATATTTGTTTACGGAAGTGTATGTTTCATTTATAGAAATAAGACTCCCTGATAAAAGCCATTATCTTGTCTATCTGACTAAAATCAATTATCAAAAATCAGAATAAAAAACTAGAAAAGAAACGCTTAAAACTGATTATCTAAAAGATCTAAGATCCACACTTAAATAACTTTAAAAGAGCCATTAAATTTAATGATCTGTAACGAAAAATATAAACGAAAAAGCATTTTGTTTTGGTCATTTTATAAGTAGTTTACAAAAGCCTATATAAGGTGAGTGGACAGACAGTTACAACCATCCAACCCCTCTGGTGTCTGACCCCAGACTGAGGCTGACCCAGTTCTAAGGGCCTAGGTCAGCAGCTAGATCATGGCACTAAATCAAGGGTCGGCACATAAGGCCCTGAAGTGTACAACCTAAGTTCAACACACTTCACAATACAATTATCAATAAACTCACAAATAACACCAGAGCTACTAAATACATTAATTATCTAAAAGAAAAAAAAAAAATGCCAACCACCACAAATAACTGAGTTAATGATTGAAAGTTAGGTTTTCTTTTAGTGATCTTATGATTCGTTTTCCTTCTTGGCAAGAAAAAGTGTCTAAGTAAATCATTTTCAAAGCCACTATCTATCTATCTATCTATCTATGACGCCCTATGACTCCCTTCTGCAACCACCTCCCCCAAAATAAAGATATGTCCACGGAAATAGTCTCCATAACTAGTATACATCAGTGCCACTTTTTAACTTTTAGTGGCTCACCCTTATTTCTGGTCATCATTTCTCATAAGGAACTTTCTTAAGGGAGTTTGGACTGATGTACTAACTGCGTTTTGGCTGTGTTTCGAAGCCTCATTGAGTCAGTTGAATCGGAACAGCTTCGTTCAGGCGAGTCCCGTATTTTCCACTGCTGTACTACAAAAGACGTCTTAAAAATAACTATAAAAGCTTCAGAATTGTACTATTGAGTTACCTTCCTCTTTAAAACGTAATTTCTGGTATAAAAATCCAAGTTCTGTACGTTATTTCATACTTTATGAGACAGGTTCGAACTTCACTGCTTCACACAAGTAAGAAGAGAAAGTATGAAACACTGCCATCTATGTTTTGGATATGGTACTAAAACTGCCACCTATGTTTTGGATATGGTACTATCACAACACTTCATTAAATCGTCATCTTGATATCATTTACAGTTATATAACCATCAAAGACATTGAAAACCATCTTAATTACACCCTGGCATCTAATGAAGGACTCTCAACACCATCAGGAGGTTAGAAAACAGATAATTCCTGTATTTCCTCGTGATGTTGAGTTACCAGCTAGCAATTTGACGCCGTGGCCAGGTCGTGCCAGAGTTTCCAGGGACGGTATAAATTCCATGAGCCAAGATGGCCATTTGCTGGTAGGAGCCGCTGACGGGGAGGACCTACGCGTGACACACCGTCCATCAAACCCTTATTTTAAGGTTAGTATATGCAAATTGTTCGAGAAATTTGTTGACCAGTTGTAATGTTATGCATAAGGGTCAAAGTGGAGTGTCATAAAGTGTTATTTTTACGGTAATTAGCAGAGATATGGCTGGCTTGACCTACGGTCCTTCTGTTAACCCATGCGGGAAGTGGCACACACACACACGTGTATATATATATATATATATATATATATATATATATATATATATATATATATATATATATATATATATATATATATATGCATGCATCTGATCCCGGTTATGAGTTCATTTAAATCAAGTTTGAGGACATTGGAGAGGCTCTGGTGTGTGTGTGAACCATCGTAATGATCGTTTGGTAGTTTCGTTGTGTTGTTCTGCTGCTAAAACGAAGCGCCAAGTTTATTTTCCACTTGATATTCACACTACACCTCATGTTCGGCCATGGCTCAAGACAGTTGTTATCCTAACGAGGATAAAATGGGTCATTTCGACCAACTAAAGCTAAGATAAGGCTTGATGGCCGGACGCCATCTTGTTTCCGACAAGGGCCCAAATGTCATTATTTACGTTATTACTATTACAAAATAACACACCCAATCCTTTCCTATCTTCATCTTGCCGTCGATAATGACCTAATGACCAGAATTACCAGCAAAATGCAATGATATAGTGTGCGGTGATGAGGGAATAAAGCCAGTAGAGCAATAATTGTACTTATATATATACGTTAACACAGCCATGACGGTTAATGAAGAACAAGTTAATATCTAAGGTTAATGTGTTTAATTACCATGTCATTTTAACGTTAAAATCTAAGGTTAATGCCAAAATAGTAATTTTACCGTCTTACAATAAATAATGGATTCTTATGATGTCGTCTAAGGTCAATTTCGCGTTAAAGATTTAATGTAAATCCTGTGATTATTAGTTTTTCACACTGGGGGGTTGAGTGTTGCAGTAGTGTTGCCTTAGTTTGTATATATTGCTACACACAACACAAATGTCAACACATGATCATCATCTCGGGTTCCAGGATGATGAGGCGGGCCCACACCAAGGAGTCGACCCCAAGCTGGATCCCAACCTGATCCCTCACACCACTTAACATCCTCGTATATACTCGAGATTATTGACATGACAACACACATCACTTACGTCAATCTGGTTCACGAAGAATTGACACCTCTTTGTTTCCCCGCAGGTCACTGTGACTCCTTGAACCGGCTTCTGGGCTCGAGCACGACTTACACGGAGGAGCACGTCTTGACAGCTTCTCCTCCAGCTCACTAGTGATCAGATCCTGAACCTGTTGACTCGTATAAATAATGTAAGTATAAGAAACAGCATCCGATCCCATGTAACAACATTGGATATCTTTACGTTGGCTCTTATCCCATTGAATCCGATGCGCTCGTACGTCTTTTGATGGGTGACGTAGAATGCACCATGTATTTTGTTATAATGAGTTCTATTTAACTTTTATCATTGGATTTTATTATTAAATACCTCAAAATGTGTTAATAATAAATTGTTTTTAACAATTTTTTTATGTAGTTGGTACACAGCCAACATGGTGCATTTGACCATAGCCTATTGTGATTGATGTCAACACAGTAATAAGTTACATATGAAAACCATACAGAGATGACCCTTATGGTGTGATCGGCCCTTACTCTTAGCCTCCATCTATCACATACTCTTCTAAACTCAGTCACAAAATTCTGTACTCGCTCAAATATATCAATGCTGTATCATAACAAACAATAACTGACTGACTTTTCATGTCCCTCTCATCCCCTACAGACTTCATATTCGCCCTTCTCTCTTAGATTCTTACATATTCTTGTCACACCAACTCATATATAAACACCCATGGGGACATCACACCCTTCCCCCTGCATAATCCAGTCATTCCTGACCATCTTTCCTAATCACATATGTACACTTGTGTATATCCCTCTTTCTAAACTAGACATTCCCAATAACCAGTCCTTTTTCAGCACACAACTGCACAAGCTGTACACCATTTCCACTGATAAAACATTTCCAGCAATTTGTCGTAGTCAAGTGGATGATTACACCAGTGTTGGCCTTCCACCTGAGCAGCTTCCTGTGCCTCTGGTGACCTGGACTTTCCACCCAACCTCTGGGATCCTGGACTCTGAGCTAGGTCAGTGACGTGGCCACCTTGGTTGTGTCCTGGACCTCTGAGTTGCTATATTCTTGGTCCTGGACCCCCTAGTCTTACCTGATGTATCAGATTAATTTCCTGATGAAGTGCCTGACAACCCTGGTATACACCAACTCTGTATCTAATTTTACAGTAAAATTTCATTCAGTAACATAAAAAAATAAATTTTTACAATTATCATTGTAAAATTTTTTGATGATACTGAATGAAATTTTACTGTAGAATTAGACAGTGTTGGTGTATACCAGGGTTGTCAGGCACTTCATCTGGAAATTAATCTGATACATCAGGTAAGACTAGGGGGTCCAGGACCAAGAATATAGCAACCCAGGGGTCCAGGACACAACCAAGGTGGCCATGTCACTGACCTAGCTCAGAGTCCAGGATCCCAGAGGTTGGGTGGAAAGTCTAGGTCACCTGGAATCCAGGTCACCAGAGGTCCAGGAGGCTGTTCTGGTGTCCATAGGTACAAGGAGCTGCTCGGGTGGAAGGCCACCACTATTCAATATTAGCACGCGCTTCTTATAGAGGCTTACGACCAATATCACCTTGCTTGGTACATTCTCGAAAAAAGGTCACTTACATTCTTGTGGCTATCAACAAAGAAGCTGCTTGTTAATAAAAAAAAATATGCTATGATACACTGTAATAAGCATAAATATTGTCCCTTCTCATTTTAAAGAATTACTATTGTACTGTATATTTGTACATCAATTTAGAAAATATTCTTTTACCAAAAAATACAACAGCCCTATAATATAAACTGATCTTTTATGGTACACATATATATGTATTGTTATGTGGTGTGTGAAGTGAGAGGGTCAGGGTGAATAGTTTGGTTAAGAGAGGTGGTGAAAGCCTTGCGGAAGATGAAAACCAGAAAGGTGGCAGGTTTGGAGGGTACTGCAGTTGAATTTATTAAGAAATGGGGTGACTGTGTTGTTGATTGGTAATGTATGTGTGAATCATGGTGAAGTGGCTGAGGATTGGCAGAATGCATGTTTATTGCCACTGTACAAAGGCAAAGGGGATATTAAATTGTATGGGAGGGCATTGATTGAGAGGGTGAAGACATGTACATAGCATCAGATTGGGGCTGAGCTGTAAGGTTTCAGAAGTGGCAGAGGACGTGTGGATCAGGTGTTTGCTTTGAAGAATGTGTGTCAGAAATACTTAGAAAAACAGATGGATCTGTATGTAGCATTTATGGATCTTGAGAAGGCATATGATAGGGTTGATAGAAATGCTTTGTGGAAGATCTTAAGAGTACATGGTGTGGGAGAAAGGCTGCGAGAAGCAGTGAAAAGTTTTTATCAATGGTGTAAGGCATATGTATGAGTTGGAGAGGAGAGTGATTGGTTCCCAGTGAAGGTCAGTCTGCAGCAGGGGTGTGTGATGTCCCCATGGTTGTTTAATTTGTTTATGGATGGGGTGGTTAGGGTGGTAAATGCAGGAGTTTTGCAAAGAGGGGCAAGTATGCAATCTGTTGGGATGAGAGGACCTGGGAAGTGAGTCGGTTTTTGTTCACTGATGATACAGCACTGGTGGCTGATTTGATTGAGAGACTGCAGAAGTCTTGGAAATGTTTGAGGACAGTATGTGGTGTGAGGTGGTTTGACTGGGTAAGTAATGAAAGGGTAAGAGATGTGTGGTAATAAATAGTGTAGTTGAGAAAGAGCAGATGAAAGCGTGTTGAAATGCTTTGGATACATGGAGAGAATGAGTAAGGAAAAGCTGACAAAGAGGATATATGTATCAGAGGTGGAGGCAACAAGAAGTGGGAGACCAAACTGGAGGTGGGAGGATGGAGTGAAAAAGAGTTTGAGCAATTGGGGCCTGAACTTACAGGAGGGTGAGAGGCATGCAAAGAGTAGCATGAATTGGAATGATGCAGTATACCAGGGTCAACGTGCTATCAGTGTACTGAACCAGGACAAGTGAAACGTCTGGGGTAATCCACGGAATGGTCTGTAGGGCCCGGATGCGGATAGGGAGCTGTGGTTTTGGTGCATTACACATGACAACTAGAGACTGAGTGTGAATGAATGTGGCCTTTTTTGTCTGTTTTCCTGGCACTACCGTGCTGACATGGGGAAGCAATGCTGTTTCCTGTGGGGTGGGGCGCCTGGAATGGATGAAGGCAAGCAAGTGTGAAAATGTACTTGTATATGTGTATATGCTGATATGCACGTGTATGTGCATTTATGTATATAATGTGTATATGAGTGGATGGGTCATTCTTTGTCTTTTTCCTGATGCTACCTTCTAACTAGTAGCACATCTCTATAGTCTTACACTAAGTAAGTCCACCTGCTGCACTAGAAACATCTCTATGACCTATTTCATCCTTATCCTAGTTCTACACACTACTTGGCACACACACACACACACACACACACACACACACACACACACACACATCTGTATTCACATTGTCCTCCAAACCTGAGTTTGTATCTAACCCTCTTTCAATTTGTTCATCTGTTATACTGTTTTGTGGTCTTTCTTCATTGTCCAAGTCTCATTCACTAGTCTCTTAAAACCTGTTTATTGCATCATATAGTCCCTGAATTTATCATCTCGTATGAACTCATCCAACCTCTGATTCGCTGTTTCTTTATGACAGGTCTTGTCTCTAAGAGTATTTGCTTTGATCGTTAACATGTTTCCTTCCAATGGGTCAAGATCTTTTAGCTGTCTTACTGTAGCACCATGCACCTTTCAAATTCCTGATTCTTCTATTTTTCTTTTCAAGTGAGACACCTATCTCTATAGAATTCCACATATACAAACTATATTACGGGGCTTTAACTGTCTGTCAGGTATCATTAGTTGAGGAATAACATTCATGCTTGTCCCACAGTCAACCTGAAATTTCACTTTATTGCTTACCTCCATTGATGTCATGATGGCTTCATTGCTGAGTCGTGTTGAAAGCTTCATAAAATACACGACATCGGGGTCGTCCTTCGTGGATGCCATAATGGCCTCATCGTTGCATCATGTCGAAAGCTTGTAACACACAGGAAATTGGGGTTGGCTTTTCTATCAGGATCCTCTTGAATACCACTGACCATACTTCTAAAACCCTTGCCTGGTTTTGATCTG
>NC_092276.1:11450682-11453182 GCF_036320965.1 Panulirus ornatus
ACAGAAATATATAAAACATGCAAAAATGGAAAACACAGAACAATATTCTACGAACTTGGAATATAGACAGTCCATCACTAAATATACTAAGCTGGGCCAAGCGAAACCATTATTGTCCAGGTGTTGCGTTGAGCTCAGGGTGGCGCTCGTCTGACTTTCTCTCTGACCTTCGTAACCCAGGACCAAATTGGTCAGTGACTCTTTCCCTCCCAGTCCTGATATGGAGGGTTAGTGACGTGTACCTCTTGTTCTAAAACGGTGTTACGTCTAATCCCTATTGGCGGGCCATCATAGACCTGTATATTGGTGGTCATGTTTGTTTGGATGTTGATGAAAAGTGCTTTTTCTCTAATGTGAATATCTTAATAACTGTAGCCTCCTCCGATCACTGCAGATAGTTATGATTTTGTTGTTATTTCCTATAATTTCCCTCGTTAGTTTTCATGATCCTTTTGCTCATGATATTGGGTGATTACATCTTCTTTCAAGGGGAGCGAGAGGCGGCTGCCTGGGTTGCAGATAGTGCTAAAGGGGTTAACCAATCGTTCACTATGACAGCGACTGAAAAAGAACCGGTCGTCTAACATGCTACGAGCTGGTCTCGACCTAAACATCATGGCTGATGTCTACATACATAATAGTCACCACCTACGCTGAGGGTCCATCACAGTGAGCAATTTCCGCGGGATCAATAGCAATGATCTTGGAAGTAGGGACGATAAAGCTACGAAAGTGACGAGAGTCACACATATTTCACTTGAAAGCTGCCAGAGTTTAATAGACCGGTACTTTTTGGAGAGTCGGTGTGTCCAAACTGTATAGAGAATCAATATTCTAAGTAGATCTAGGAAAGCCAGCAAAAACATTCGAGCTGGCAGTAACAATTTAAGTAGTTAAGAGAGCTAACAGAGTCAACCTACATATAAGTTTTGAGTTTTCAATTTGAATATTCTTAGAAAAATGAAATCATCCAATAAAGCCAAACCTATGGGCAACCAGCCTCCAATCTTTTCCTCTTCCCAGTCACTCATAAGTAATGATAGTGTGTACTGCGGATATCAATTACAACCAATCTCATTTACCCATACTTAGCCTCCGTAGGCTGTATTCTGTAAGATAACTATACCTATTTCCTTAAGGATCTTTGCACTATGATGTCAAAAGTTCTCCATTTAATCTCATTTCCTGCCAACACATATCTGAATCAGTATTACCCTGTTCCTTCTGACAATCCAGTCGGTTAAAGATACCATTGGCTAGTGTATAATTCACAAATACACGTGCCTAATTCTCTCTATGTCTTTATCTACCTTTTACTTTCTCCTGACTTGTCGTATGAGGTGCTATCTCGTTCCTTTTCCACCCTCATAGATTCATTCTCTTTAATCAATCTCTGTATGATATATTGTGCCTGGTTTACACAAAACATCCTAAATTATTTTTCGTCTTCTGTTCAAAGTCTCAGTTACATATGCTTTCATTTTCTCATCATCGTTCCTTTCCTTTTTTGCTCTCTATTTTCCTGTTTCAATATAAACATTCGCGTCCATACCTTTCTCCCTCATTTACTCATATTCTAACTAGGTTTACCGCACCTAATTGCCCCTTCTCTTTTATATTCAGTGTTATCATCAGTTATCTGTATCTCCAATATACTGCATTTCCTCCTCGGTCCCTCTTTTCTTTCCTTATTTCTCCCTCAATATTCCACACCCTAAAAATGCTTTCCCAACTCTCCCACTCCTCTCTCTTCTCCACCTATTCCAACCCTCGACGAGAACAGGTAATCCGACTTAATGAATACCAAAGCCTCTGTAGGGATATGAATATTTTTCTTCTGTTTTATTGCATTCTTTTACAGTTTGAATTTTAAACTAATGAAGCTCTAATTGTTGTGTGAACTGAAAAGAGAATAGCGGCCTTTTCTATTATACTAAGTAACTACACCATTTTGCCACTGTCTGTCAAATGTATATATATATATATATATATATATATATATATATATATATATATATATATATATATATATATATATATATATATATATATATATTTTTTTTTTTTTTTTTTATACTTTGTCGCTGTCTTCCCGCGTTTGCGAGGTAGCGCAAGGAAACAGACGAAAGAAATGGCCCAACCCCCCCCCCCATACACATGTACATACATACGTCCACACACGCAAATATACATACCTACACAGCTTTCCATGGTTTACCCCAGACGCTTCACATGCCTTGATTCAATCCACTGACAGCACGTCAACCCCGGTATACAACATCGCTCCAATTCACTCTATTCCTTGCCCTCCTTTCACCTTCCTGCATGTTCAGGCCCCGATCACACAAAATCTTTTTCACTCCATCTTTCCACCTCCAATTTGGTCTCCCTCTTCTCCTCGTTCCCTCCACCTCCGACACATATATCCTCTTGGTCAATCTTTCCTCACTCATTCTCTCCATGTGCCCAAACCACTTCAAAACACCCTCTTCTGCTCGCT
>NC_092276.1:11458182-11603182 GCF_036320965.1 Panulirus ornatus
GCCCCTTTCCAAAACTCTTGCATTCACCTCCCTAACAACCCTATCTATAAACAAATTAAATAGCCATGAAGACATCACACACCCCTGCTGCTAAGCGACATTCACCAAGCACTTTCCTCACTTCCTACTGTTACTTATGCCTTACATTCTTAATAAAAACTTTTCACTGCTTCTGGCAATTTCCCTCCCACACCACATTTCTTAATACCTTCCTCAGAGCATCTGTATCAACTCTATCATATGCCTTCTCCAGATCCTTAAATGCTACGTACAGATCTTTTTGGTTTTCTAAGTATTTCTCACACATCCTTCAAAGCAAACACTTGACCTACACATCCTCTACCACTTCTGAAACCACACTGCTCTTCCCCAATCTGATACTCTGTACATGCCTTCATCTTCTCAATCAATACCCTCCCATATTATTTCCCAGGAATACTCAAGAAAGTTGTACCTCTGTGATTTGAACACTCTCCTTTGCCTTGTAAAATGGCACGATGCATGCTTCTTCCAATCCTCAGGCACTTCATCATGAGCCTTATATCCATTCAATATCTTCACCAGCTAGTCAACAACACAGTCACCCCCTTTTTCAAATTAATTCCACTGCAGTACCATTCACGTCCGCCGCCTTGCCGGGTTTCATCTTCCACAAAGCTTTCACTACCTCTTCTCTGTTTAGTAAACCATTCTCCCAGACCCTCTCACTTCACACACCACCTCTACTAAAGATCCTATATCTGCCACTCTATCTTTTAACACATTCACTCAATCTCCTTCTCACAACACCACAACTTGTTATTACCTCCCAATTAGCCCCATTCACGTACGTTCCCATTTGTTTTATTGTCTTACGAACATCTTTTCATTCTCCTAGAACTTAACGATACTCTCTCAACCCAACTCTTATTTGCCCTCTTTTTCACCTCCTGCATCAATCTCTTGACCTCCTGCCTCTTTCTTTTATACATCTTGTTGTTTGCACTATTTCCCTTCAAAGATCGTCCAGATGCCTCTCTCTTCTCTCTTACTAACAATCTTACTTCTTCATCCAACTACTCACTACCCTTTGTTATCTGCCCACCTCCCAACTTTCTCATGCCACAGGCATCTTTTTTGCAAGCCATCACTGCCACACTACATGCATTTCATTCCTCCCCCACTCCCTGTCATTTGCTCTCACCTTTTTCTATTTGCACTCACTCTCACTTACACTCACCACTTTCTTCACCCCAACATTCTCTCTTGTTTTCTGAAAACCTCCACAAGTCTTCACCTTTACCTACAGAAGATAATGATGATAAAGATCAGACATCTTTCCAGTTGCCCCTTTCAGCACATTAATATCGAATACCATCTCCCCTATTTAAATACGTATCCTTATGTATATCTTTCTTTTTAAACCAGGTATTTCCAACCACCAGTCCTTTTTCAGCACAAAATTCTACAAGCTCCTCATTATTTCCATTTACAACACTGAAACACCCCATATACACCAGTTATTCCCTCAACTGCCACATTACTCACGAAAAAAAAAGTGAGCTTACATGCGTAAAATGAAATCAAATGCGAAAAAAATATAGTGCTATAATGAGAATGAGGTAGATGATTTATAGAGAAATGAAAGACAGTGGTTGACACAACAAAACCTAGAGGTACGCTTCTGTACCATGAACAACTACTACAATGGATCGATTAGAGAGGAAGCCATGAATCAGACAATAAGAAGCAGAAGTTAGAATAAGTTAGATTAGGAAGCAAAGATTTATGCCTTACAGGTGCTGAGAGCATAACTAAAAAGATTCACGAAAATACCTGAGAGAGAAGGACCAAAGGTGTCCTATATGAAAGATTACCAGCAAACCTTTGCACTGTGAAAGTCGTATCATTAGTCAAAAACAGAGGGAAAGAGAGAAATGATTTTGTATGGAAGTGTTTGAGAAATTAAGAGTCAAGGAGAGTTTGTATACATCAGAGGTGAGAACAATGAGGCGATTGGTGGAAGGGTTAGAACAGTCTCCTTTGATGAGGATGGGTTGCGCCAAAATGTGACTCAAAGACAAGGGAAAGGTTTGGAACTTGAGACAGATTCAAAATAGGCGAGTGAAGATCGGAGCTGCCTTAAAGGCATACTTCCTTAGGACGTGAGGAGGTACGCTATCTGGGCCATACGCCTTCTCCACTTGAATCTGAGAAAGTAATCTAAAGGCCCTACGCGAGCAGAATATAAGAGAGAGTATTTGGTTTGTGGGAGGAGATGGAGGAAGAGAGCCAGATGTAAAATTACCCAACGTGGAGTGAAAGGAGACTGAAGGCCGGTAAAGCTTGGCTTTTTCAGGTGAAATGTAAGCTAAAGTTGAATCAGGTTGAAAGAGAGGAGAGGTTGAATTACAGGAGTTACTGGAGGTGTTTTTGGCTAGAGGACAGATAGTTTTATCAATAGAAGACCAATTTTATTCAGCACAAACATATGATTCGAGGTAACTATAGTATGGGGCAACTATGTTCAGGATACTTAAGATTCAGAGTAGCTGTTTTGGATATCTATAATTTGGGTAGTTGTGGTTAATGAAGTTGCTATGGCTCAGATCGCTGTGGTTCGAGTTAACGATTGTTCATGGTACGTATCGTTCGAGTTAACTATAGCTCAAGATTGCTGTAGTTTAGGGGATATATAGGTTTGCTGTGGCTGAGGATTGGGATAGAGATGGTGTGTGGTATCTCTTGAGTAGGAGATGGGGGAGGAGGATAGCTATGGTACAAGGTATATTCTAGCTCGTGTTGACGATGACTTGAGGTGGCTATTGTTCTTGACAACTAATGATAGGAAGCAGCGTCTTAGGCTAGCTTATGTTCGTAGTGCCTGAAGGGATGGAGCTATGGTTCGGGTGTAGCTATTTCTCGCCGATTCTACTGGGAATAGCTATTCTTAGGAGTACAATAGTTATTGCTTGAGGTTGCCACTGAGCAGAACTATTTCGAGGTAGCTAATGATCGCGATGGCTTTTGGAAACAAGTGTGCTTCGGATTGGCTATTGTTCGCGGTGGCTATTGGAGAATACATTTAACTCGAGTTAACTTTCGTTTGGAATAGTTAGGAATCAGGGAAGCTATCGACTAGGAGTAGCTATGGCTTATGATAATTATGGTTCAGTATATCTGAGACATGGCTCAGAGATGGTTCAGTGCAGCTATGGTTCCATGTATCTCGGGTTTGGTGTAGCTATGGTTTGAGATAACTATGGTTTATAGCAGCATTCTTCGGCCTTACTATGGTTCGTGGTAGCTCTGGTTTGGGATGACTGTAGGATAGGGTAACTATAGTTCGGAGCAGCAATGGCAAGGGGTGCTATGGTTCGGGTCAGCTATGGTTTGGGGTGGCTATGGTTTCTTGTGGCTATGTTTCGGTGCTGCTATGTTTTGGTGTAGCTATGATTTGTAGTGTGTATAGCTCCAGTAGCTATGGTTCGGGGCGCATATTGTTTGAGGTTGCTATGGGATGGCTGTGGTTAAAGGCGTCGATGGTCTAGGGAAGCTATGGCTCGTGGTAGCTGTTTCAGGTTGACTGCAGTTTGCGGAGACTATGAATTGTATTAGTTATGGCTTGTAGTTTGGGGTATCTGCGGTATGCGGTAACTATGAATAGGGAGGCTGTAGTTCAGGAACGTTATAGTTTGGGGTGAATGTAGCTCGGGCTAGCTATGTTCGGCGTTCTTTCTTGGCATACTAATGGCAACCAAACTATTGGGCTAAGTATAGCAAGTTTGCAAATCTTGTAAACCCATTTTCATTTTCTATTCACTACTATGTAAATTCACTGTTTTCTGAGAAAAGTACTTTTCATTTCATCCAAATTTACGTACAATCCTTTAGTAGCTTTGTAAAGCGCTATGGACAATGTTTATCTCAAATGGAGTATTGTTAGTACAATTCTTGGAGCGTATATTATGTTGAAAATAATGAGAGAGTCTGCTCTCACTAGCCTCTCAGGAAAGCGCTTCTCACGACCTCAAAACTCGAGGACTTGTGACTCACCAGCATTTGAAACAAACTTTCCCGCTTTCTTTGCCATTTTTTTGCAAACTCTTCAACTTATTCTTTGTTTTCCTTCTAGGATTCTTTGTGTATTTCATTTTTGTAAATAGTTAGTCATCAACCACTATTTTACCCACTAATTCTTCTTCTTTCTCTTTTCCTCATCTACTTCTAATAATTTCTCTTGATAACCTTCTCCTTCCCTCACATTCTCTCCTTCTGCCTCTCCTCCGCTCTTCTAACCCAATGAAAACGAAAGTGCACGACAGTACTACCCACAGCCAGGGTAGCTCTACCCATGACCTAATCCATAAGGGGTTAGTTCAAAGGTTATACGTTCATACCCAAGGATCAAACCGTTGTCCTTCAGGGTTACAACATCGTGCTCAAGCTTTGTATGCTATGCTGTTGCAGCGGAATTTATTAAAAAAGGGGGTGACTGTGTTGTTGACTGGTTGGTAAGGATATCTAATGTATGTATGACTCATGGTGAGATGCCTTAGGATTGGAGGAATGCATGCATAGTGCCATTGTACAAAGGCAAAAGGGATAAAGGTGAATGCTCAAATTACAGAGGTATAAGTTTGTTGAGTATTCTTGGGAAATTGTATGGGAGGGTATTGATTGAGAGGGTGAAAGCATATACAGAGCATCAGATTGGGGAATAGCAGCTGTGGTTTCAGAAGTAGTTGAGGATGTGTAGATCAGGTGTTTGCTTTGAATTATGTATGTGAGAAATACTTAGAAAGGCAAATTGATTTATATGTAGCATTTATGAATCTGGAGAAGGCATATGATAGAGTTGATAGAGATGCTCTGTAGAAGGTATTAAGAATATATGGTGTGTGAGGCAAGTTGCTAGAACCAGTGATAAGTTTTATAGATGACGTAAGGCATGTGTAAGAGTAGGAAGAGAGGAAAGTAATTGGTTCTCAATGAATGTCAGGTTTGCGGCAGAGTTGCGTGATGTCTCCATGGCTGTTTAAATCTTTTGTGGATGGGGTTCTTAGAGAGATATAAAGCAAGAGTTTTCGAGAAAGGGGCAAGTATGCAGTCTGTTGTGGATGAGAGGGCTTGGGAAGGGAGTCAGTCGTTATTCGCTGATGATACATCGCTGATGCTGATTCGGGTGAGAAACTGTAGAAGCTGGTGACTGAGTTTGGTGAAGTGTGTGAAAGAGGAAAGCTGAAAGTAAAAGTTAAGAAGAGCAAGGTTAGTAGGTAGAGTAGTTTTGAGGAACAAGTCAACTGGGAGGTAAGTCTGAATGGAGAAAGACTGGAGGAAGCGAAGTGTTTTAGATATCTAGGAGTGGATTTGGCAGCGGATGGAACCATGGAAGCGGAACTGAGTCACAGGGTGGGGGAGTGGTCGAGATTTCTGGGAGCGTTGAAAAATGTGTGGAAGGCGAGAGTATTATCTCGGAAAGCAAAAATGGGTATTTTTGAAGGATAGTGGCTCCAACAATGTTGTATGGTTACAAGGCGTGGGCTATAGATAGAGTTGTGCGGAGGAGGGTGGATGTGTTGGAAATGTGATGTTTGAGGACAGTATGAGGTATGAGGTAGTTTGATCGAGTAAGTAATGAAAAGGTAAGAGAGCTGAGAGGTAATAAAAAGAGTGGTTGAGAGAGTAGAAGAGGGTGCTTTGAAATGGATTGATCACATGGAGAGAATTAGTGAGAAAAGATTGACAAAGAGGATATATGTGCCAGAAGTGGGCCTGAACATGCAGGAGGGTGAAAGGCGTGCAAGGAATGGAGAGAATTGGAACCATGTGGTATACCGGGGTCGAAATGCTGTCAATGGATTGAACCAGTACATGTAAAGCGTCTGGGGTAAACCATGGAGTATTTTGTGGGGCCTCGATGTGGAAAGGGAGCTGTTCTTTCGGTGTATTATACATGACAGATGGAGTCTGAGTGTAAACGAATGTGGCGTTTGGTATCTTTTCCTAGCGCTACCTCGCGCGCATGCGAGGGGAGGGGATTGTTATTTCATGTGTGGCGGGGTGGCGATGGGAATGAATAAAGGTAGACAGTATGAATTATGTACCATGTGTATATATGTATATGTCTGTGTGTGTATATATATGTGAACGTTGAGATGTATAGGTATGTATATTTGCGTGTGTGAACGTGTATGTATATACATGTGTATGTGGGTGGGTTGGGCCATTCTTTCGTCTGTTTCCTTGCGCTACCTCGCTAACGCGGGAGACAACGACAAAGCAAAATAAAATAAAAATAGATAAAATATATATATTTGTTAATTCATTTTATTATACTTTGGCGCTGTCTCACGCGTTAGCGAGGTAGCGCAATGAACCAGATGAAAGAATGGCCCATCCACCCACATGCACATGTACATATACGTCCACACACGCACATACACATACCTATACATCTCAACGTATACATATATACACACACACAGTCATATACATATATACACATGTACATAATGCATACTGTCTGCCCTTGTTCATTTCCGTCGCCAATCAGCCACACATGAAATGAAGATCCCCTCTCCCCGCATGCGCGCGAGGTAGCACTAGGAAAAGACAACAAAGGCCACATTTGTTCACACTCAGTCTCGAGTTGTCATGTATAATGCATCGAAAAAACAACTCCTTTTCGACATCCAGGCCCCCACAGAACTTTCCATAGTTTACCCCAGACGCTTCACATGCCCTGGTTCAATCTATTGACAGCGCGTCAACCCAGGTATACCACATCGTTCCAATTCACTCTATTCCTTGTACGCCTTTCACTCTACTGCATGCTCAGGCCCCGATCACTCAAAATCTTTTACACTCCATCTTTCCACTTCCAATTTGGTTTCACACTTCTCCTCGTTCCCTCCAACTCTAACACATATATACTCTTTGTCAATCTTTCCTCACTCATTCTCTCCATGTGACCAAACCATTTCAAAACACCCTCTTCTGCTCCCTCAATCACAGTCCTTATATTACCACACATCTCCCTTACCCTTTCATTACTTACTCGATCAAACCAACTCACACCACATATTGTCCTCGAACATCTCATTTCCAGCATGCCCACCCTCCTTCGCACAACTCTATCCATAGCCCACGCCTCGCAACCATATAACATTGTTGGAACCACTATTCCTTCAAACATACAAATTTTTGCTTTCCAAGATAACGTTCTGGACTTCCAAACATTTTTCAACGCTCAGAGAACATTCATCCCCTCCCCCAAACTATGATTTACTTCCGCTTCCATGGTTCCATCCGCTGCCAAATCCACTCCCAGATATCTAAAACATTTCACTTCCTACAGTTTTTCTCCATTCAAACTTACCTCCCATTTGACTTGTCTCTAAACCCTACTCTACCTAATAGCCTTGCTCTTATTCACTTTCACTCACAGCTTTCTTCTTTCACAGACTTTACAAAACTCAGTCACCATTTTCTACAGTCTCTTACCTGAATCAGCCATCAGTGCTGTATCATCAGCGAACAACAACTGACTCACTTCCTAAGCTCTCTCATCCACAACAGACTGCATACTTGCCCCTCTTTCCAAAACTCTTGCATTCACCTCCCTAACAACCCTATCCATAAACAAATTAAACAACCATGGAGACATCACACACCCCTACCGCAAACCAACATTCACTGAGAACCAATCACTTTCCTCTCTTCCTACACGTACACATACCTAACATCCTCGATAAAAGCTTTTCACTGCTTCTAACAACTTACCTCCCACACCATATATTCTTGATACCTTCCACAGAGCACCTCTGTCAACTCTATCATATGCCTTCTCCAGATACATAAATGCTACGTAGAAATCCATTTGCTTTTTAATTATTTTACAAATACATTCTTCAAAGCAAACGCCTGATCGACACATCCTCTACCACTTCTGAAACCACACTTCTCTTCCCCGATCTGATGCGCTATACATGCCTTCAGCCTCTCAATCAATACCCTTCCATATAATTTCCCAGGAATACTCAACAACCTTATACCTCTGTAATTTGAGCACTCACTCTTATCCCCTTTGCCTTTGTACAATGGCACTATGCAAGCATTCTGCTAGCCCTCAGGCACCTCACATTGAGTCAAACATACAAAAAGTAGCCTTACCAACCAGTCAACAATATAGTCATCCTTTTTTTAATAAATACCACTGCAATACCATCCAAACCCACTGCCTTGCCGGATTTCACCTTCCGCAAAGCTTTTACTACCTCTTCTCTGTTTATCAAATCATTCTCCCTAATCCTCTCACTTTGCACACCACTTCCACCAAAATATACTATATCTGCAACTTGATTGCCAAACGCATTCAACAAACCTAAAAAAAACCCACTCCATCTCCTCACATCACCAACCCTTCTTATCACCTCCTCATTAGCCCCCTTCACTGACGTTCCCATTTGTTCCCTTCTCTTACGCACTTTATTTACCTCCTTTCAAAACATCTTTTTATTCTTCATAAAATTTAATGATACTCTCTCACCCCAACTCTCATTTGCCCTCTTTATCTCCTCTTGCACCTTTCACTTGACCTCATGCCTCTTTCTTTTATACATCTCCCACTCATTTGCACTATTTCCCTGCAAAAATCTTCCAAAAGCCTCTCTCTTCTCTTTCACTAATAATCTTACTTCTTCATCCCAGCACCCACTACTGTTTCTAATCTGCCCACCTCCCACGTTTCTCATGCCACAAGCATCTTTTGCGCAATTCATCACTGCTTCCCTAAATACATCCCATTCCTCTCCCATTCTCCATACGTCCTTTGTTCTTACCTTTTTCCCTTGTGTACTCAGTCTCTCCTGGTACTTCCTCACACAAGACTCCTTCCCAAGCTCACTTACTCTGACCACTGTCTTCACCCTTACATTCTCTCTTCTTCTCTGGAAACCTCTACAAATCTTCACCTTCGCCTCCACTAGATAATGATCAGACATCCCTCCAGTTGACCCTCTCAGCACATTAACATTCAAAGGTCTCTCTTTCGCGCGCCGATCAATTAACACGTAATCCAATAACGCTCTCTGGCCATTTCTCCTCTTACATACGTATACTTATGTATATCACTCTTTTAAGCCAGGTATTCCCAATCACCATTCCTTTTTCAGCACATAAATCTACAAGCTCTTCACCATCAGTTATTCCCTCAACTGCCACATTACGCACCTTTGCATTTAAATCACTCATTAGGATAACCCGGTCTCGTGCATCAAAACTACTAACACACTCATTCAGCTGCTTCCAAAACACTTGACTCTCATGATCTTTCTTCTCATGCCCAGGTTCATATGCACAAATAATCACCCATCTCTCTCCATCCACTTTCAGTTTTACCAATATCAATCTAGAGTATCATTAAATTTAAGACAGAATAAAAAGATGTTTGGGAAGGAGGTAAATAAAGTGCGTAACACAAGGGAAGAAATGGGAAAATCAATGAAGGGAGCTAATATATAAATATATATATATATATATATATATATATATTTTTTTTTTTTTTTTTTTTTTTTTATACTTTGTCGCTGTCTCCCGCGTTTGCGAGGTAGCGCAAGGAAACAGACGAAAGAAATGGCCCCCCCCCCCCATACACATGTACATACACACGTCCACACACGCAAATATACATACCTACACAGCCTTCCATGGTTTACCCCAGACGCTTCACATGCCCTGATTCAATCCACTGACAGCACGTCAACCCCTGTATACCACATGACTCCAATTCACTCTATTTCTTGCCCTCCTTTCACCCTCCTGCATGTTCAGGCCCCGATCACACAAAATCCTTTTCACTCCATCTTTCCACCTCCAATTTGGTCTCCCTCTTCTCCTCGTTCCCTCCACCTCCGACACATATATCCTCTTGGTCAATCTCTCCTCACTCATTCTCTCCATGTGCCCAAACCATTTCAAAACACCCTCTTCTGCTCTCTCAACCACGCTCTTTTTATTTCCACACATCTCTCTTACCCTTACGTTACTTACTCGATCAAACCACCTCACACCACACATTGTCCTCAAACATCTCATTTCCAGCACATCCATCCTCCTGCGCACATCTCTATCCATAGCCCACGCCTCGCAACCATACAACATTGTTGGAACCACTATTCCCTCAAACATACCCATTTTTGCTTTCCGAGATAATGTTCTCGACTTCCACACATTTTTCAAGGCTCCCAAAATTTTCGCCCCCTCCCCCACCCTATGATCCACTTCCGCTTCCATGGTTCCATCCGCTGACAGATCCACTCCCAGATATCTAAAACACTTTACTTCCTCCAGTTTTTCTCCATTCAAACTCACCTCCCAATTGACTTGACCCTCACCCCTACTGTACCTAATAACCTTGCTCTTATTCACATTTACTCTCAACTTTCTTCTTCCACACACTTTACCAAACTCAGTCACCAGCTTCTGCAGTTTCTCACATGAATCAGCCACCAGCGCTGTATCATCAGCGAACAACAACTGACTCACTTCCCAAGCTCTCTCATCCCCAACAGACTTCATACTTGCCCCTCTTTCCAGGACTCTTGCATTTACCTCCCTTACAACCCCATCCATAAACAAATTAAACAACCATGGAGACATCACACACCCCTGCCGCAAACCTACATTCACTGAGAACCAATCACTTTCCTCTCTTCCTACACGTACACATGCCTTACATCCTCGATAAAAACTTTTCACTGCTTCTAACAACTTGCCTCCCACACCATATATTCTTAATACCTTCCACAGAGCATCTCTATCAACTCTATCATATGCCTTCTCCAGATCCATAAATGCTACATACAAATCCATTTGCTTTTCTAAGTATTTCTCACATACATTCTTCAAAGCAAACACCTGGTCCACACATCCTCTACCACTTCTGAAACCGCACTGCTCTTCCCCAATCTGATGCTCTGTACATGCCTTCACCCTCTCAATCAATACCCTCCCATATAATTTACCAGGAATACTCAACAAACTTATACCTCTGTAATTTGAGCACTCACTCTTATCCCCTTTGCCTTTGTACAATGGCACTACGCACGCATTCCGCCAATCCTCAGGCACCTCACCATGAGTCATACATACATTAAATAACCTTACCAACCAGTCAACAATACAGTCACCCCCTTTCTTAATAAATTCCACTGCAATACCATCCAAACCTGCTGCCTTGCCGGCTTTCATCTTCCGCAAAGCTTTTACTACCTCTTCTCTGTTTACCAAATCATTTTCCCTAACCCTCTCACTTTGCACACCACCTCGACCAAAACACCCTATATCTGCCACTCTGTCATCAGACACATTCAACAAACCTTCAAAATACTCATTCCATCTCCTTCTCACATCACCGCTACTTGTTATCACCTCCCCATTTACGCCCTTCACTGAAGTTCCCATTTGCTCCCTTGTCTTACGCACCCTATTTACCTCCTTCCAGAACATCTTTTTATTCTCCCTAAAATTTACTGATAGTCTCTCACCCCAACTCTCATTTGGGATGTATTTAGGGAATCAGTGATGGATTGCGCAAAAGATGCTTGTGGCATGAGAAGAGTGGGAGGTGGGCTGTTTAGAAAGGGTAGTGAGTGGTGGGATGAAGAAGTAAGAGTATTAGTGAAAGAGAAGAGAGAGGCATTTGGACGATTTTTGCAGGGAAAAAATGCAATTGAGTGGGAGAAGTATAAAAGAAAGAGACAGGAGGTCAAGAGAAAGGTGCAAGAGGTGAAAAAAAGGGCATATATATATATATATATATATATATATATATATATATATATATATATATATATATATATATATATATATATTTTTTTTTTTTTTTTTTATACTTTGTCGCTGTCTCCCGCGTTTGCGAGGTAGCGCAAGGAAACAGACGAAAGAAATGGCCCAACCCCCCCCCATACACATGTATATACATACGTCCACACACGCAAATATACATACCTACACAGCTTTCCATGGTTTTCCCCAGACGCTTCACATGCCTTGATTCAATCGACTGACAGCACGTCAACCCCGGTATACCACATCGCTCCAATTCACTCTATTCCTTGCCCTCCTTTCACCCTCCTGCATGTTCAGGCCCCGATCACACAAAATCTTTTTCACTCCATCTTTCCACCTCCAATTTGGTCTCCCTCTTCTCCTCGTTCCCTCCACCTCCGACACATATATCCTCTTGGTCAATCTTTCCTCACTCATTCTCTCCATGTGCCCAAACCACTTCAAAACACCCTCTTCTGCTCTCTCAACCACGCTCTTTTTATTTCCACACATCTCTCTTACCCTTACGTTACTCACTCGATCAAACCACCTCACACCACACATTGTCCTCAAACATCTCATTTCCAGCACATCCATCCTCCTGCGCACAACTCTATCCATAGCCCACGCCTCGCAACCATACAACATTGTTGGAACCACTATTCCTTCAAACATACCCATTTTTGCTTTCCGAGATAATGTTCTCGACTTCCACACATTCTTCAAGGCCCCCAGAATTTTCGCCCCCTCCCCCACCCTATGATCCACTTCCGCTTCCATGGTTCCATCCGCTGCCAGATCCACTCCCAGATATCTAAAACACTTCACTTCCTCCAGTTTTTCTCCATTCAAATATATTCAAATATATATATATATTCAAATATATATATATATATATATGTATATATATATATATATATATATATATATATATATATATATATATATATATATATATATATATATATATATATATATATATATATATATATATATATATATATATATATATATATATATATATATATATATATATATATATATATAACTTGCCTCCCACACCATATATTCTTAATGCCTTCCATAGAGCATCTCTATCAACTCTATCATATGCCTTCTCCAGATCCATAAATGCTACATACAAATCCATTTCCTTTTCCAAGTATTTCTCACATACATTCTTCAAAGCAAACACCTGATCTACACATCCTCTACCACTTCTGAAACCACACTGCTCTTCCCCAATCTGATGCTCTGTACATGCCTTCACCCTCTCAATCAATACCCTCCCATATAATTTACCAGGAATACTCAACAAACTTATACCTCTGTAATTTGAGCACTCACCCTTATCCCTTTGCCTTTGTACAATGGCACTATGCACGCATTCCGCCAATCCTCAGGCACCTCACCGTGAGTCATACATACGTTAAATAACCTTACCAACCAGTCAACAATACAGTCACCACCTTTTTTTAATAAATTCCACTGCAATACCATCCAAACCTGTTGTTAGAAGCAGTGAAAAGTTTTTGTCGAGGATGTAAGGCATGTGTACGTGTAGGAAGAGAGGAAAGTGATTGGTTCTCAGTGAATGTAGGTTTGCGGCAGGGGTGTGTGATGTCTCAATGGTTCTTTAATTTGTTTATGGATGGGGTTGTTAGGGAGGTGAATGCAAAAGTTTTGGAAAGAGGGGCAAGTATGAAGTCTGTTGGGGATGAGAGAGCTTGGGAAGTGAGTCTTCCTGGTCATTTCAATGAGTGTATAAAGAGAAAAGAATCCAATAAAGTACTAGCTGGTGGTGAATATAGTTCCACAGCCCCCTTGTACCTACTTCATCAGCAGACACTTGTTTTAATTTTCCAAAAGAAGGAACAGAGAAGGGGGCCAGGTGAGGATATTCCCTCAGAGGCCCAGTCCTCTGTTCTTAACGCTACCTTGCTAATGCGGGAAATGGCGAATAGTTTGAAAGAAAAGAAATATATATCCCTGGGGATAGGGGAGAAAGAATACTTCCCATGTATTCCCTGGGGATAGGGGATTAAGAAAACTTCCCACGTATTCCCTGCGTGTCGTAGAAGGCGACTAAAAGGGGAGGGAGCGGGGGGGGCTGGAAATCCTCCCCTCTCTTTTTTTTTTTTTTTTTTTTTAATTTTCCAAAAGAAGGAACAGAGGGGGGCCAGGTGAGGATATTCCAAAAAAGGCCCAGTCCTCTGTTCTTAACGCTACCTCGCTAACGCAGGAAATGGTGAATAGTTTAAAAAAAAAGAAATATATATATATATATATATATATATATATATATATATATATATATATATATATATATATATATATATATATATATATATATATATATATATATATATATATATATATATATATATATATATATATATATACTTCCCACATATTCCCTGCGTGTCGTAGAAGGCGACTAAAAGGGGAGGGAGCTGGGGGCTGGAAATCCTCCCCTCTCGTTTTTTTTTAATTTTCCAAAAGAAGGAACAGAGAACGAGGCCAGGTGAGGATATTCCCTCAGAGGCCCAGTCCTCTGTTCTTAATGCTACCTTGCTAATGCGGGAAATGGCGTATAGTATGAAAGAAAGAAAAAGATATATATATATATATATATATATATATATATATATATATATATATATATATATATATATATATATATATATATATATATATATATATATGTGTGTGTGTGTGTGTGTGACCAAACCATTTCAAAACACCCTCTTCTGCTCTCTCAACCACACTCTTTTTATTTCCACACATCTCTCTTACCCTTACATTACTTACTCGATCAAACCACCTCACACCATATTTTGTCCTCAAACATCTCATTTCCAGTACATCCACCCTCCTGCGCTCAACTCTATCTATAGCCCACGCCTCGCAACCATACAACATTGTTGGAACCACTATTCCTTCAAACATACCCATTTTTGCTTTCCAAGATAATGTTCTCGACTTCCACACATTCTCTAAGGCTCCCAGAATTTTCGCCCCCTCCCCCACCCTATGATTCACTTCCGCTTCCATGGTTCCATCTGCTGCCAAATCCACTTCCAGATATCTAAAACACTTCACTTCCTCCAGTTTTTCTCCATTCAAACTTACCTCCCAATTGACTTGACCCTCAACCCTACTGTACCTAATAACTTTGCTCTTATTCACATTTACTCTTAACTTTCTTCTTTCACACACTTTACCAAACTCAGTCACCAGCTTCTGCAGTTTCGTACATGAATCAGCCACCAGTGCTGTATCATCAGCGAACAACAACTGACTCACTTCCCAAGCTCTCTCATCCCCAACAGACTTCATACTTGCCCCTCTTTCCAAAACTTTTGCATTCATCTCCCTAACAACCCCATCCATAAACAAATTAAACAACCATGGAGACATCACACACCCCTGCCGCAAACCTACATTCACTGAGAACCAATCACTTTTCTACACGTACACATGCCTTACATTCTCGATAAAAACTTTTCACTGCTTCTGACAACTTGCCTCCCACACCATATATATATATATCCCTGGGGATAGGGGATTAGGAGTACTTCCCACGTATTCCCTGCGTGTCGTAGAAGGCGACTAAAAGGGGAGGGAGCGGGGGGCTGGAAATCCTCCCCTCTCGGTTTTTTTTTTAATTTTCCAAAAGAAGGAACAGAGAATTGGGCCAGGTGAGGGTATTCCCTCAAAGGCCCAGTCTTCTGTTCTTAACGCTACCTAGCTGATGCGGGAAATGGCGAATAGTTTGAAAGAAAGAAAAAGATATATATATATGTATGTATATATGTTGGAAAGGATCATAATTTTGCGCGTGATCAAGATATATATATATATATATATATATATATATATATATATATATATATATATATATATATATATATATATATATATATATATATTATATATATATATCATCCCTGGGGATAGGGGTGAAAGAATACTTCCCACGTATTCCTCGCGTGTCGTAGAAAGCGACTAGAGGGGACGGGAGCGGGGGGCCAGAAATCCTCCCCTCCTTGTATTAACTTTCTAAAATGGGAAACAGAAGAAGGAGTCACGCGGGGAGTGCTCATCCTCCTCGATGGCTCAGAGTGGGGTGCCTAAATGTATGTGGATGTAACCAAGATGTGAAAAAAGGAGAGATAGGTAGTATGTTTGAGGAAAGGAACCTGGATGTTTTGGCTCTGAGTGAAGCGAAGCTCAAGGGTAAAGGGGAAGAGCGGTTTGGGAATGTCTGGGGAGTAAAGTCAGGGGTTAGTGAGAGGACAAGAGCAAGGGAAGGAGTAGCAATACTCCTGAAACAGGAGTTGTGGGAGTATGTGATAGAGTGTAAGAAAGTAAATTCTCGATTAATATGGGTAAAACTGAAAGTTGATGGAGAGAGGTGGGTGATTATTGGTGCATATGCACCTGGGCATGAGAAGAAAGATCAAGAGAGGCAAGTGTTTTGGGAGCAGCTGAATGAGTGTGTTAGTGGTTTTGATGCACGAGACCGGGTCATAGTGATGGGTGATTTGAATGCAAAGGTGAGTAATGTGGCAGTTGAGGGAATAATAGGTATACATGGGGTGTTCAGTGTTGTAAATGAAAATGGTGAAGAGCTTGTAGATTTATGTGCTGAAAAAGGACTGATGATTGGGAATACCTGGTTTAAAAAGCGAGATATACATAAGTATACTTATGTAAGTAGGAGAGATGGCCAGAAAGCGTTATTGGATTACGTGTTAATTGACAGGCGTGCGAAAGAGAGAGTTTTGGATGTTAATGTGCTGAGAGGTGCAACTGGAGGGATGTCTGATCATTATCTTGTCGAGGCTAAGGTGAAGATTTGTATGGGTTTTCAGAAAAGAAGAGTGAATGTTGGGGTGAAGAGGGTGGTGAGAGTAAGTGAGCTTGAGAAGGAGACCTGTGTGAGGAAGTACCAGGAGAGACTGAGTACAGAATGGAAAAAGGTGAGAACAATGAAAGTAAGGGGAGTGGGGGAGGAATGGGATGTATTTAGGGAATCAGTGATGGATTGCGCAAAAGATGCTTGTGGCATGAGAAGAGTGGGAGGTGGGTTGATTAGAACGGGTAGTGAGTGGTGGGATGAAGAAGTAAGAGTATTAATGAAAGAGAAGAGAGAGGCATTTGGACGATTTTTGCAGGGAAAAAATGCAATTGAGTGGGAGATGTATAAAAGAAAGAGACAGGAGGTCAAGAGAAAGGTGCAAGAGGTGAAAAAAAGGGCAAATGAGAGTTGGGGTGAGAGAGTATAATTAAATTTTAGGGAGAATAAAAAGATGTTCTGGAAGGAGGTAAATAAAGTGCGTAAGACAAGTGAGCAAATGGGAACTTCGGTGAAGGGCGCAAGTGGGGAGGTGATAAGAAGTAGTGGTGATGTGAGAAGGAGATGGAGTGAGTATTTTGAAGGTTTGTTGAATGTGTTTGATGATAGAGTGGCAGATATTGGGTGTTTTGGTCGAGGTGGTGTGCAAAGTGAGAGGGTTAGGGAAAATGATTTGGTAAACAGAGAAGAGGTAGTGAAAGTTTTGCGGAAGATGAAAGCCGGCAAGGCAGCAGGTTTGGATGGTATAGCAGTGGAATTTATCAAAAAAGGGGGTGACTGTATTGTTGACTGGTTGGTAGGGTTATTTAATGTATGTATGACTCATGGTGAGGTGCCTGAGGATTGGCGGAATGCGTGCATAGTGCCATTGTACAAAGGCAAAGGGGATAAGAGTGAGTGCTCAAATTACAGAGGTATAAGTTTGTTGAGTATTCCTGGTAGATTATATGGGAGGGTATTGATTGAGAGGGTGAAGGCATGTACAGAGCATCAGATTGGGGAAGAGCAGTGTGGTTTCAGAAGTGGTAGAGGATGTGTGGATCAGGTGTTTGCTTTGAAGAATGTATGTGAGAAATACTTAGAAAAGCAAATGGATTTGTATGTAGCATTTATGGATCTGGAGAAGGCATATGATAGAGTTGATAGAGATGCTCTGTGGAAGGTATTAAGAATATATGGTGTGGGAGAAAGTTGTTAGAAGCAGTGAAAAGTTTTTATCGAGGATGTAAGGCATGTGTACGTGTAGGAAGAGAGGAAAGTGATAGGTTCTCAGTGAATGTAGGTTTGCGGCAGGGGTGTGTGATGTCTCCATGGTTGTTTAATTTGTTTATGGATGGGGTTGTTAGGGAGGTGAATGCAAGAGTTTTGGAAAGTGGGGCAAGTATGCAGTCTGTTGTGGATGAGAGAACTTGAGAAGTGAGTCAGTTGTTGTTCAGTGATGATACAACGCTGGTGGCTGATTCTTGTGAGAAACTGCAGAAGCCGGTGACTGAGTTTGGTAAAGTGAGTGAAAGAAGAAAGTTAAGAGTAAATGTGAATAAGAGCAAGGTTATTAGGTACAGTAGGGTTGAGGGTAATGTGAAGTGGGAGGTAAATTTGAATGGAGAAAAACTGTAGGAAGTAAAGTGTTTTAGATATCTGGGAGTGGATCTTGCAGCGGATGGAACCATGGAAGCGGAAGTGAATTATAGTTTGGGGGAGGGGGCGAAAATTCTGGGAGCCTTGAAGAATGTTTGGAAGTCGAGAACATTATCTCGGAAAGCCAAAGTGGGTATGTTTGAAGTAATAGTAGCTCCAACAAAGTTGTATGGTTGCGAAGCGTGGGCTATGGATAGAGCTGTGCGCAGGAGGGTGGATGTGCTGGAAATGAGATGTTTGAGGACAATATTTGGTGAGAGGTTGTTTGATCGAGTAAGTAATGTAAGGGTAGGAGAGATGTGTGGAAATAAAAAGAGTATGGTTGAGAGAGCAGAAGAGGGTGTTTTAAATTGGTTTGGTCACATGGAGAGAATGAGTGAGGAACGATTGACCAAGAGGATATATATGTCAGAGGTGGAGGGAACGAAGAGAAGTGGGAGACCAAATTGGAGGTTGAATGATGGGCGAAAAAGATTTTGAGTGATCGGGGCCTGAACATGCAGGAGGGTGAAAGGCGTGCAAGGAATAAAGTGAATTGGACTGATGTGGTATACTGGGGTCTACTTGCTGTCAGTAGATTGAACCAGGGCATGTGAAGCGTCTGGGGTAAGCCATGGAAAGTTTTGTGGGGCCTGGATGTGGAAAGGGTGGTGTGTTTTCGGTGCATTATACATGAAAGCTAGAGTCTGAGTGTGAACGAATGTCGCCTTTGTTTTTTCCTAGCGCTACCTCGCGCACATGCGGGGGGAAGGGGGTTGTCGTTTCATATATGACAGGGTGGCGATAGGAATGAATAAGGGCAGACATTATGAATTATGTACATGTGTATATATATATATGTCTCTGTGTGTATATGTATGTACACGTTGAGATGTATGGGTATATATATATGTACACGTTGAGATGTTTGGGTATATATATGTGCGTGTGTGGACGTGTATGTATATACATGTGTATGTGGGTGGGTTGGGCCATTCTTTTGTCTGTTTCCTTGCGCTACCTTGCCAATGCAGGAGACAGCGACAAAGTATAATAGATAAATAAATAAATAAATAAATGAATAAATAAATAAATATATATATATATATATATATATATATATATATATATATATATATATATATATATATATATATATATATATATATATATATATATATATATATATATATATATACACACTTGTATGAAGAGAGAGAGAGAGAGAGAGAGAGAGAGAGAGAGAGAGAGAGAGAGAGAGAGAGAGAGAGAGAGAGAGAGAGAGAGACTGATAGTTAGCCCTTTAGTGAGAGTGGGGTAGGAAGAGTGAGAGTAAGAAGAGAAATAATTGTGAGAATGTGAGTGACATATATATTCCGCCCATCATCTGCGTACGTCCATCCCTTTTACCAGTCGATTTGATTTTCTGCTGTTAGATAACTCGCGTCTCCCTCCAATGAAGGACAGGATCTGCCAGCAGCAGACAGTACACAGGTGATGAGGCTACATAGCTGTTGAGCTGGCACCTCTGGACTGTTGATCAAACCATTTACGAAGCAAAGGGTGTAGAAGGGCAGGAAGTGCGGGCATTCCCCTCTGTCTCTCTCTTACCCCAAGGAATAACTACCCTAGATGGTATCCACCACCACCACCACCACGGACGCCGCCATAACTGGAAATGACTACCGCCACCAGTGAACACAATCACCCTCTCACACGACACACCCACCACCACACACGACACACCCACCACCACACACGACACACCCACCACCATACACGACACACCCACCACCATACACGACACCCACCATCTCACACGACACCCACCACTACACACGACACACCCACCACCATACATGACACACCCACCACCATACACAACACACCCACCACCATACACGACACCCACCACTACACACGACACCCACCACCACACACGACACACCCACCACCATACACGACACACCCACCACCATACACGACACACTCACCACCATACACGACACCCACCACTACACACGACACCCACCACCATACACGACACACCCACCACCATACACGACACCCACCACCACACACGACACCCACCACCACTCACGAAACCCACCACAGCGCACAACAGCCACCACCACACACGACACCCAACACAGCGCAACACAGCGACCACCACACACGACACCAACCGCAGCGCAACACAGCGACCACCACACACGACACCCACCACAGCGCACAACAACCACACGTTCACTGGAAGTGGAGAGCGGATCGTTTGTATAGCACACAAGGGATGTGTAAATTCTGCGGCAGACGTGCAGACGCCTGGGAGTTCTTTTATTGGGCATTCAGGAGGAAGGAACCTTTTGTAGGGAGTCGGTGAATTTTTCATTTAGCTGGTGCTGTTTCGACAGCAATGTCAGGAGGCTTAAGGATGGTCACTCACTTCAGAGTGAAACGTTACGTCAAGGAGGAGTGCGTCATATATCTTTGACTACTGTCGTTAAGTCCACCTACGGACTGTATGACTTTTTTACGGGAATTGGGTGACTGTTATGAACACTATTATGAACCACAATGTATCAGTAATATATCTCTTGTGAGGAGTTGGCGCGTATTTAGCATGATAAGGCTTAATCTTGGCACAGCAATGCATCACTGAGGAGACCTTTGTACATTTGTGGTCGTTTCGTATTCCTATGGAATATCCAGATATTGTCTACTGCACATTTAGCTCCCGATGGAAACCATAATCTTACATAAGAACCCGGAGTATTCTACGCTTGGCTGTGGAGGAACCTACAGCTGGCCACGGTGGACGCCTAATGGCCAAGAGATTCCGTGTGGTAAACCCACAAGGCCCCCTAACGATCCCTAAATAACACCACACGCACGCGCGCACGTGCTTTCCCAGTAGAACTCACACTTAGAAGTGTATGACCTCACAGTAACTCTAATGGCATCCAACAGTAAAACCCTAAGGGTGAATAGTTAGAGGAAAGTGTGTTGTTGAAGTCTCGAGTGAGTCAGTATATCGCCAGGCACTATGTAGAACCGAGACAGTAATATTCCTAATTCTTGAGGTCTTCAGCTCCTGGATAACTGGGGTGTGAAGATTGAAAAAAACAGTTAGAAAGAAATTACAGATGAAAATATGTTTGCTGCTCTCTCATCCACACTCTTTTTATTACTACCATCTCACTTACCCTTTCATCACTTACTCGATCAAACCACCTCACACCACACATTGTCCTCAAACATCTCATTTCCAACACATCTACCCTCCGCACATATGCCAGCGTATACATATGTTGTCAATAATAGCATGAAATTGCTTTTGAGATCTGGATGACGTCAGATACAGCGAACATGAGCTTAAATGGTCGGAGGTTCTATCACTTGGTGTCAGCTGGAGGAGTTCTGCGCCAAAATTCTTTTTCGCCGGAAACAAGCTAGCTCCTCAGGTGCCAGGGCAAATTATGTAGCTAAGGCTGTAAATGAGATCTGTGTTTGAGCTGATGATGAAATATGATGTTATTTTACATGTGGGGGTGACTCTAGGAAATATCGGAGAAGCACCTGGAAAATATATATATATAATGCATCCTTTTAGAGACACTAATAAAGCAATTATTCTAGGAGTACTGTCCAGGAAAAGCACCAGGAGCGCTTTCTTTAGCGACAATTTCAGTCTCAATTATAGGTTAGTAAACCTTTGCTGACAAAATGGATTTGAGTTCGTGAACCTGCGGAAACATTTTTTACATTCAGTCCTTCGTGTTTCCAAGGGACAGACTTCACCTTAACGATATGGATGCCGTGCAATTTTGACAGGCTCCTTAATATGTCTAAGCGCGTGTTTTAGTCAAGGACCACAGCTCGTGTGGAACTGGTCCGACCCCCTCCGTATGTATAATTCCCTCAACAAGTCTCAGTCATATGTCAGAATATTTCTGTAAATGCTCGCAGTATACGAAACAGATTATTCTAGTTAGAGAGGACCGTATTTGATGAAAATTATGACATGATCGGTGGCTTTCAATCTTGATTTCTAATGGAAAATACAGATTTCTTTGCAGAATACAAAATTCCAGGGTACACTCTATCTTACAGACATAAACGAAATAAAGAAAGCGACGGTGTTTTATTCTCACTTATATCTCATCTTAATCCTTTGCTATAGCTGCTGATCACGGCGATATTGTCTTTTAAGGAAACATAAGACTAACCTTATGAGAAAACAACAGAGGGATTTGTTTACAGCCCCCAACCCACACCAAACACACACACACACATACATACACCAGAGGTAAACTAAGGACTTCGTGATCAGTGAGCAGAGACTCTAATTCAATTATAGTGGGAGATTTTTACATGGCGTTATCAGAGTGGGAAGAATCCCTTACCTTTTCAGCAGAAATCTAGTTGAAGTATACCATCCACTCCAGCCGTCTTGCCACATCAAATCTCATGCAAGGCCTTCAACATCTACTCTCATCATGGAACCATTCTCCATGATTCCCTCACATCCAATACCTCCCCGAGCCAAGCACCCTACATTTGCCACCTTCAATCTACTTACTCAAATTCCTCCTCACTTCATCACTACCTGTTACCACTTCCCCATTTGCTCTCTCCACTGATGTTCCTCTTTGCTTTCTTCTTTTCGCACACTATTAAGCTCCTGTCAAAACATCTTATTCTCCCTGAAGTTTACAGATATTCGCTTACTTCAGCTCCACATTTTGCGACTACTACACCTTTCTTTTGACTTCCTGCCGCTTTCTTTATCAATATTTCAACCATTTACACTCCTTTCCTGCAAAGCCTGCACATATGTCTCTTCTCTCTTTCACTAGGAACTTCTCTTCGTAATTGCACCACTCACTACCCTTTATAATTTGGCCAGCTCCCACCTTACGCATACCAAATGCATCTCTCACTCATGCCACCGGTGCTTCCTTAAATACGTCCCATTCCTGAACCACTCCCTTAGCTTCATTTATTCTCACATTTTACCATCTACGCTCGATTTTTCTTAGAGTTTCTTCACACGTTTCTTTTGAAAGCTCAATAACTTTCACACTCTTCTGTCACCTATTATTTCTTCTTTTTTGAAAACCTCCGCAGATCTTCATCATCGTCTCCACAAGGTAATGATCAGACATCCTACTATCTGCCCTTCTCAGCACAATCAATTTCAAAAGTTTCTCTTTTGCAAGCCTATCAGTTTGTATGTGATCCACTAATTCTCGCTGACCAGCTTCCCTACTCATTTATGTATACTTGTGTATGTCACTTTTTTAACCAGGTATTCCCAATCACAATCTCTTTTCCAGCACACAACTCCAGAAGCTGCTCACTATTTACATTCACACCACTGAGTAACCCATGTCTCCCAGTTATGCCTTCAGCTACTACATTACTCACCACCGCCTTTAAATAACCCATCACTGATGCACGATATCTTGCCTTAAGACTGCCACAAACTCGTTGAGATACTCCTAAAGCACTAGCCTCTGATACTCTATATTTTAAGGGTCAAGTGCGCTAATAATCATCTATCCATCACAATCAACATATATTTTATCCACATCAGTCTGAAACTTGATTCATCACAATCATCCGCACAGTCTTACACTTCCTGCTTCAGCAGTAGTGCTACCCCTTCCTTAGCTCAGTCCCTCACACCAATCCCAGACTTTACTCCTCAAACATTTCCTAACTCTTTTTTCTTGAGAGCCAGATCATCCAGGTTTCTTTTCTCAAAAAACTACGTATATCACCATCATTCTCGGCTTGTAGCGGGTACAACATATCTGGAGAGAAGAAATGCAGCACCGACCAACCCGACCCTGGGTTACGAAGGTCAGAGAGAATCATGCAATCCCGACATGACCTTAACTTCACATCCGGACAATAACGGTCTCTCTTGACCCAACTTAGTGTATTTAGTCATGGACGTTCTATATTACTACCTTGTTTGATATTCTTTCTTCCGTATTGTCTCAACCGTAATTTTTTCTATATTTCTGTTTTCATATTTTGTATATATATTATAACTCATGCTACCCTTCGTGATATTCCTAATTTGTGTCACTTTTAGTGTTTTCATATATCCTTTTTTTTTGTCGCTGTCTCCCGCGTTTGCGAGGTAGCGCAAGAAAACAGACGAAAGAAATGGCCCAACCCACCCCCATACACATGTATATACATAAGTCCACACACGCAAATATACATACCTACACAGCTTTCCATGGTTTACCTCAGACGCTTCACATGCCCTGATTCAATCCACTGACAGCACGTCAACCCCGGTATACCACATCGCTCCAATTCATTCTATTCCTTGCCCTCCTTTCACCCTCCTGCATGTTCAGGCCCCGATCACACAAAATCTTTTTCACTCCATCTTCCTACCTCCAATTTGGTCTCCCACTTCTCCTCGTTCCCTCCACCTCCGACACATATATCCTCTTGGTCAATCTTTCCTCACTCATTCTCTCCATGTGCCCAAACCATTTCAAAACATCCTCTTCTGCTGTCTCAACCACGCTCTTTTTATTTCCACACATCTCTCTTACCCTTACGTTACTTACTCGATCAAACCACCTCACACCACACATTGTCCTCAAACATCTCATTTCCAGCACATCCATCCTCCTGCGCACAACTCTATCCATAGCCCACGCCTCGCAACCATAAAACATTGTTGGAACCACTATTCCTTCAAACATACCCATTTTTGCTTTCCGAGATAATGTTCTCGACTTCCACACATTCTTCAAGGCTCCCAGGATTTTCGCCCCCTACCCCACCCTATGATCCACTTCCGCTTCCATGGTTCCATCCGCTGCCACATCCACTCCCAGATATCTAAATCACTTTACTTCCTCCAGTTTTTCTCCGTTCAAACTTACCTCCCAATTGACTTGACCCTCAACCCTACTGTACCTAATTACCTTGCTCTTATTCACATTTACTCTTAACTTTCTTCTTTCACACACTTTACCAAACTCAGTCACTAGCTTCTGCAGTTTCTCACATGAATCAGCCACCAGCGCTGTATCATCAGCAAACAACAACTGACCCACTTCCAAAGCTCTCTCATCCACAACAGACTTCATACTTGCCCCTCTTTCCAAAACTCTTGCATTCACCTCCCTAACAACCCCATCCATAAACAAATTAAACAACCATGGAGACATCACACAACCCTGCCGCAAACCTACATTCACTGAGAACCAATCACTTTCCTCTCTTCCTACACGTACACATGCCTTACATCCTCGATAAAAACTTTTCATTGCTTCTAACAACTTGCCTCCCACACCATATATTCTTAATACCTTCCACAGAGCATCTCTATCAACTCTATCATATGCCTTCTCCAGATCCATAAATGCTACATACAAATCCATTTGCTTTTCTAAGTATTTCTCACATACATTCTTCAAAGCAAACACCTGATCCACACATCCTCTACAACTTCTGAAACCACACTGCTCTTCCCCAATCTGATGCTCTGTACATGCCTTCACCCTCACAATCAATACCCTCCCATATAACTTACCAGGAATACTCAACAAACTTATACCTCTGTAATTTGAGCACTCACTCTTATCCCCTTTGCCTTTGTACAATGGCATTATGCACGCATTCCGCCAATCATCAGGCACCTCACCATGAGTCATACATACATTAAATAACCTTACCAACCAGTCAATGATACAGTCACCCCCTTTTTTAATAAATTCCACTGCAATACCATCCAAACCTGCTGCCTTGCCGGCTTTCATCTTCCGCAAAGCTTTTACTACCTCTTCTCTGTTTACCAAATCATTTTCCCTAACCCTCTCACTTTGCACACCACCTCGACCAAAACGCCCTATATCTGCCACTCTATCATCAAACACATTCAACAAACCTTCAAAATACTCACTCCATCTCCTTCTCACATCACCACTACTTGTTATCACCTCCCCATTTGCGCCCTTCACTGAAGTTCCCATTTGCTCCCTTGTCTTACGCACTTTATTTACCTCCTTCCAGAACATCTTTTTATTCTCCCTAAAATTTAATGATAATCTCTTACCCCAACTCTCATTTGCCCCTTTTTCACCTCTTGCACCTTTCTCTTGACCTCCTGTCTCTTTCTTTTATACATCTCCCGCACAATTTCATTTTTTCCCTGCAAAAATCGTCCAAATGCCTCTCTCTTCTCTTTCACTAATAATCTTACTTCTTCATCCCACCAAACACTACCCTTTCTAGCCAACCCAACTCCCACTCTTCTCATGCCACAATCATCTTTTGCGCAATCCATCACTGATTCCCTAAATACATCCCATTCCTCCCCCACTCCCCTTACTTCCATTATTCTCACCTTTTTCCATTCTGTACTCAGTCTCTCCTGGTACTTCCTCACACAAGTCTCCTTCCCAAGCTCACCTACTCTCACCACCCTCTTCACCCCAACATTCACTCTTCTTTTCTGAAAACCCGTACAAATCTTCACCTTAGCCTCCACAAGATATATATATATATATATATATATATATATATATATATATATATATATATATATATATATATATATATATATATATATATATATATATATATATATATATATATATATATATATATGTATATATATATATATATATATATATATATATATATATATATATATATATATATATATATATATATATATATATATATATATATATATATATATATATATATATATATATATATATAATATATATATATATATATATATATATATATATATATATATATATATATATATATATATATATATATATATATATATATATATATATATATATATATATATATATATATATATATATATATATATATATATATATATATATATATATATATATATATATATAAGGCATGTGTACGTGTAGGAAGAGAGGAAAGTGATTGGTTCTCAGTGAATGTAGGTTTGCGGCAGGGGTGTGTGATGTCTCCATGGTTGTTTAATTTGTTTATAGATGGGGTTGTTAGGGAGGTAAATGCAAGAGTTTTGGAAAGAGGGGCAAGTATGAAGTCTGTTGGGGATGAGAGAATCGGGAAGTGAGTCAGTTGTTGTTCGCTGATGATACAGCGCTGGTGGCTGATTCATGTGAGAAACTGCAGAAGCTGGTGACTGAGTTTGGTAAAGTGTGTGGAAGAAGAAAGTTAAGAGTAAATGTGAATAAGAGGAAGGTTATTAGGTACAGTAGGGTTGAGGGTCAAGTCAATTGGGAGGTGAGTTTGAATGGAGAAAAACTGGAGGAAGTGAAGTGTTTTAGATATCTGGGAGTGGATCTGGCAGCGGATGGAACCATGGAAGCGGAAGTGGATCATTGGGTGGGGGAGGGGGCGAAAATTCTGGGGGCCTTGAAGAATGTGTGGAAGTCGAGAACATTATCTCGGAAAGCAAAAATGGGTATGTTTGAAGGAATAGCGGTTCCAACAATGTTGTATGGTTGCGAGGCGTGGGCTATGGATAGAGTTGTGCGCAGGAGGATGGATGTGCTGAAATGAGATGTTTGAGGACAATATGTGGTGTGAGGTGGTTTGATCGAGTGAGTAACGTAAGGGTAAGAGAGATGTGTGGAAATAAAAAGAGCGTGGTTGAGAGATCAGAAGAGGGTGTTTTGAAGTGGTTTGGGCACATGGAGAGAATGAGTGAGGAAAGATTGACCAAGAGGAAATATGTGTCGGAGGTGGAGGGAACGAGGAGAAGAGGGAGACCAAATTGGAGGTGGAAAGATGGAGTGAAAAAGATTTTGTGTGATCGGGGCCTGAACATGCAGGAGGGTGAAAGGAGGGCAAGGAATAGAGTGAATTGGAGCGATGTGGTATACCGGGGTTGACGTGCTGTCAGTGGATTGAATCAAGGCATGTGAAGCGTCTGGGGTATACCATGGAAAGCTGTGTAGGTATGTATATTTGCGTGTGTGGACGTATGTATATACATGTGTATGGGGGGGGGGCCATTTCTTTCGTCTGTTTCCTTGCGCTACCTCGCAAACGCGGGAGACAGCGACAAAGTATTATTATAATAATAATAATAATAATAATAATATAATAATAATAATAATATATATATATATATATATATATATATATATATATATATATATATATATATATATATATATATATATATATATATATATATATATATATATATATATATATACATATATATATTTTTTTTTTTTTCCGCTGTCTCCCGCGTTTGCGAGGTAGCGCAAGGAAACAGACGAAAGAAATGGCCTAACCCACCCCCATACACATGCCTTGATTCAATCCACTGACAGCACGTCAACCCCGGTATACCACATCGCTCCAATTCACTCTATTCTTTGCCCTCCTTTCACCCTCCTGCATGTTCAGGCCCCGATCACACAAAATCTTTTTCATTCCATCTTTCCACCTCCAATTTGGTCTCCATCTTCTCCTCGTTCCCTCCACCTCCGACACATATATCCTCTTGGTCAATCTCTCCTCACTCATTCTCTCCATGTGACCAAACCATTTCAAAACACCCTCTTCTGCTCTCTCAACCACGCTCTTTTTATTTCCACACATCTCTCTTACCCTTACGTTACTTACTCGATCAAACCACCTCACACCACACATTGTTCTCAAACATCTCATTTCCAGCACATCCATCCTCCTGCGCACAACTCTATCCATAGTCCACGCCTCGCAACCATACAACATTGTTGGAACCACTATTCCTTCTAACATACCCATTTTTGCTTTCCGAGATAATGTTCTCGACTTCCACACATTCTTCAAGGCGCCCAGAATTTTCGCCCCCCCCCCCCCACCCCCACCCCCCCATGATTCACTTCCACTTCCATGGTTCCATCCGCTGCCAGACCCACTTCCAGATATCTAAAACACTTCACTTCCTCCAGTTTTTCTCCATTCAAACTCACCTCCCAATTGAATTAACCCTCAACCCTACTGTACCTAATAACCTTCCTCTTATTCACATTTACTCTTAACTTTCTTCTTTCACACACTTTACCAAACTCAGTCACCAGCTTCTGCAGTTTCTCACATGAATCAGCCACCAGCGCTGTATCATCAGCGAACAACAACTGACTCACTTCCCAAGCTCTCTCATCCCCAACAGACTTCATACTTGCCCCTCTTTCCAAAACTCTTGCATTCACCTCCCTAACAACCCCATCCATAAACAAATTAAACAACCATGGAGACATCACACACCCCTGCCGCAAACCTACATTCACTGAGAACCAATCACTTTCCTCTCTTCCTACACGTACACATCCTCGATAAAAACTTTTCACTGCTTCTAACAACTTGCCTCCCACACCATATATTCTTAATACCTTCCACGGAGCATCTCTATTAACTCTATCATATGCCTTCTCCAGATCCATAAATGCTACATACAAATCCATTTGCTTTTCTAAGTATTTCTCACATACATTCTTCAAAGCAAACACCTGATCCACACATACTCTACCACTTCTGAAACCACACTGCTCTTCCCCAGTCTGATGCTCTGTACATGCCTTCACCCTCTCAATCAATACCCTCCCATATAATTTACCAGGAATACTCAACAAACTTATACCTCTGTAATATATATACATATATATATATATATATATATATATATATATATATATATATATATATATATATATATATATATATATATATATATATATATATATATTATCCCTGGGGATAGGGGAGAAAAAATACTTCCCACGTATTCCCTGCGTTTTGTAGAAGGCGACTAAAAGGGGAGGGAGCGCGGGGCTGGAAATCCTCCCCTCTCGTTTTTTTTTTTTTTTCATTTTCCAAAAGAAGGGACAGAGAAGGGGGAAAGATGAGGATATTCCCTCAAAGGCCCAGTTCTCTGTTCTTAACGCTACCTCGCTAATGCGGGAAATAACGAATAGTTTGAAAGAAAAGAATATATATATATATATATATATATATATATATATATATATATATATATATATATATATATATATATATATATATATATATATATATATATATATATATATATATATATACATATATATATATATATATATATATATATATATATATATATATATATATATATATATATATATATATATATATATATATATATATATATATATATATATATATATATATATATATGTATATATATATATATATATATATATATACATATTGGATAGGATCACAATTTTGCGCGTGATCATGATATTCCTATTAGCCTACGGGGAAAACGAAACACGACAAGTTTCCAAGTGCACCCCAGTGCGACAATCACATATGTTACCGTTTTTAGATTGCATGATCCATAGGCAAGGAAAGAAGTTTAAGTTTAGCATATACAGAAAACTTGCCAGTGTTGCTCATATATCCATTATTACTCATCTCGACATGACAGAGTTAAATTATCATCATTTCAATCTATGTTCCTTAGGGTATTACGTATTTGCAGTCCAGAGTTTATTGATAATGAGTTTGAGAAGATATATTCTATTGGATCTGACTTACAGTAACCTAGATCTTTCATTGATAAATCCCTTAGGTTAGCAAAGAAATCATTTTATAGAGTTGAGCCCAAACCTCCCATTGACACCAAGAATCTTTTAGTTCTAACTTTTTACAATGATTTACTTTACTTCCCATGTTGCTTAAATCCTTTAATGTAACTGTTGCCTTCAGCAACAATAATACTATAAAGAATATCTAAATCAGGGATTCACCATAAAATTCTCTTGGATGCATCTATAAAGTGCCATGTGGAAATTCTGATAAATTTTATGTTGGGCGGACTGGTAAGGATCTTTCTGTTAGACTTAAGCAACATAGATATAGTATAAAACGAGACAAGAATCAAATGCCTTGTTTAATCACGTTAAAAATTATGATCATTGTATAGACTGGAGTAATGCCATCTCAGTTATTAACTCTAACTCTATTACCACGAGAAACATCATTAAATTTTCGAATATCAAATACACAAAGAATTATAATCTTAATATTAATGTTGGTCTATACAAATTAGATAACTTTATTGTTGATAAAATTTGTAAAATTATAAGTTTATGAACGCTCGTTGTATATCTTGGACAATCGCATGTTAACCAAATGGCGTCCTAGCTTCGCCTCTTCGATGTATGTCAGCTGACTTGTATTTCTCTCTTGTGTCTCCCCTGATGATGGGATTGCTGATGTGACAGCTAGAGACTGAGTGTGAACGAATGTGGCCTTTGTTGTGTTTTCCAAGCGCTACCTCGCGCACATGCGGGGTGAGAGGGGGTTGTCATTTCATGTGTGGCGGTGTGGCGACGGAAATGAATAAAGACAGGCAGTATGAATTATGTACATGTGCATATATGCATGTGTCTGTGTGTGTATATATATGTATTTGTTGACATGTATAGGTATGTATATGTGCATGTGTGGACGTGTATGTATATACATTTGTAGATGGGTGGGTTGGGCTACCTCACATCACCACCACTTGTTATCACCTCCCCATTAGCCCCTTCACTGATTTTCATATTTGTTCCCTTGTCTTTTGCACTTTATTTACCTCCTTCCAAAGCATCTTTTTTATTCTTCCAAAAATTTAATGATACTCTCATTTACCCTCTTTTTCACCTCTTGCACCTTTCTCTTGACTTCCTGCTTTTTTATTTTATACATCTCCCAGTCATTTGCACAATTTCCCTGCAAAACTCGTCCATATGCCTCTCTTTGCTTTCACCAATAATCTTACTTCTTCAATTCCACCACTCACTACCCTTTCTAATCTGCCCACATCCCACGCTTCTCATGCCACAAGCATCTTTTGCGCAATCCATCACTCCTTCCCTTAAAGGCATCCCATTCCTCCCCCACTCCTCTTTCATCCTCTGCTACCACGTTTGTGAATTCTGTACAGATGTACGGTTCAGACGATGCACCTTCTCGTGTTTTAAGGAAGTGTGCCTCTACGTTGGCACCAATTTTTTTCGCCTATTTCGCTTCTGTCTAAAACCCCAGAACTTGCCCTTCTGCTTGAAAGCGCTGCTTGGTGAAGCCCATCCCTAACCCATCCAGCTATCTCCCCATTGCTTTCGCTTTACATGTATTGGACTAATTTTAGAGTCTGTTTAGATACTCTTGAAAGTTGATGCAGGACTCTAAATGTGTCACTTCCCTCAGACCTTTTACATCATTAACAAATTTATTCAGGTAGGAATATCATGTAGAATATTAGTCCCAGAACATAACTCACAAGTGATATTAATCCAATTCGAGATGATTTCTTTGACTTGCGACCTCTATTACCTCCCTAAGAATAATTTTCTATCTAAAGAAGTCTCCCTTTTCTCCTGCCTCCGCCTACCATGTGTGGAAGTGCCAAATGCTTTCTGACAGTACAGACACAAATAATCCCCCTGGACTTCTCTTGTGTGCAGTATTGAGCTCTCTCCCACTTGAACATTTAAGAGGTTCGTTACCCATGGACTCTGTTCCCTAGAAATGTGATTTCTCGTAGGAAGTCATCCATTTGCTTACTGATTATCGTTTCCAGTTCCAGACTGACCACACATGTCAGTGAGCCTAGTTTGTAGTTCAATGCCTCTGACTTGTCTTCTTTCTTATAAAAAGATAGAACGTTTACCCTTTTTCATTCCATATGTATTGTACATTTTTTCAGTGATTTCCTGAGCAATACTTCAAGTGGTCTGTCAAAGGCGTCAGCACAAATCTCAAATCTCCGGCACAAATGGTGAAACTTGTTCAAGACGTTAAGCTTCTTATGGATCAAGGCCCTTTTTCTATTATACAACTGTCTGTTCTAAACATCTCGAAGATTTCTAACATTGCCATGAATAATATCAGTGTAAGAGAAATAGCGGTTTTCCTATTGTGATCGTTCATGGGTTAGTGGAGGGGATGGGGGAAGGATTGGGAACCAATTCATTCATATTCAGGGAGACGGATGTAGATTGGAAAAGTTTGAGAAACGCTTGGATGGGTTGCTAAGAGTATATTAAGAAACTGTTTCTCATCATCCTTATGATTATTCCACACCAGTACAAATGGAATAGTTACAACAAAAAATATGTTACTCATGCGAAGTAATTTTCTTTGAAATATTCTATTATTCTCTTTGACATTCATGTGAAATATTAGTATAACTCTTTTATCCTAAATTATCACACTGGATACAAAAGAATTTACCCTTTCACCAATATTTCTGCAAATTCCAGACACGTACATTTCCACAGCAATTAAAACTTTTTTCTCGAACTTTTACTTTTCATGGGATTTTTCCCGCTGTCGCCCAGGGGTAGAAGTTAAATTCGGATCAAAAGCAAAGCGTTTGTGTATCTATCTAAACCATTAAACGAGATAAGGACTAAAAGACTTATTGATGATGCCTCTGGTCAATTTCTAGGCTTTGCTTTCATCGTCAATCATTGAGGCAATAACAATTCTTCCACATTACACATTAAAAAAATTCAGATTCAAATGTTTATATATGTATATATATATATATATATATATATATATATATATATATATATATATATATATATACATATATATATGCATTTATTATACTTTGTCGCTGTCTCCTGCGTTAGCGAGATAGCGCAAAGAAACAAACGAAAGAATGGCCCAATCCAACCACATACACATGTATGTACATACACGTCCACACACGCATATATACATACCTATACATTCTAACATATATATATATATATATATATATATATATATATATAATATATATTTATATATATTATATATATATATTTATATTTTTTTTTTTTTATACTTTGTCGCTGTCTCCCGCGTTTGCGAGTAGCGCAAGGAAACAGACGAAAGAAATGGCCCAACCCCCCCATACACATGTATATACATACGTCCACACACGCAAATATACATACCTACACAACTTTCCATGGTTTACCCCAGATGCTTGACATGCCCTGGTTCAATCCATTGACAGCATGTCGACCCTGGTATACCACATAGTTCCAATTCACTCTATTCCTTGCACGCCTATCACCCTCCTGCATGTTCAGGCTCGATCGCTCAATACCATTTTCACTCCATCTTTCCATCTCCAATTTGGTCTCCCATTTCTCGTTCCCTCCTCCTCTGACACATATATCCTCTTCGTCAATCTTTCCTCACTCATTCTCTCCATGTGACCAAACCATTTCAAAACACCCTCTTCTGATCTCTCAACCACACTCTTTGATTAACAAACATCCCTCTTACCCTTTCATTACTCACCCGATCAAACCACCTCACATCACAAATTGTCCTCAAAAGTCTCATTTCCAACACATCCACCCTCCTCCGCACAAGTCTATCTATAGCCCACGATTCACAACCATATACCATTGTTGGAACCACTATTCCTTCAAACATACCCATTTTTCTGTCCGAGATAATGTTCTCGCCTTCCACACATATTTCAACGTTCCCAGAACTTTCGCCCCCTCCCCCACCCTTTGACTCACTTCTGCTTTCATGGTTCCATCCACCACCAAATCCACTCCAAGATATCTAAACCACTTCACTTCCTCCAGTTTTTCTCCATTCAAATTCATCTCCTAATTGACTTATCCCTCAACCCTACTGTACCTAATAACCTTGCACTTATTCACATTCACTCTCAGCTTTCCTCTTTCACACACTTTACCAAACTCAGTCACTAGCTTCTGCAGTTTCTCACCTGAATCAGCCACCAGCGTTGTATCATCAACGAACAACTGAGTCACTTCCCAATTCTCTCATCCACAGCAGACTGCATACTTGCCCTCTCTCCAAAACTCTTACATTCACCTCCCTAACAACCCCATCATGACCAAATCAAACAGCCACGGAGACATCACGCACCCCTGCCGAAAACCGATATTCACTAAGAACCAATCACTTTCCTGTCTTCCTACTCGTACATTTGCCTTCCATCCTTGATAAAGACTTTTCACTGTTTCTAGCTACTTACCTCCCACACCATATATTCTTTATACTTTCCGCAATGCATCTGTATCCACTCTATCATATGCTTTCTCCACATCCAAAAATGCTACATGAAAACCCATGTGCCTTTGTAAGTATCTCTCACATACATTCTTCAAAGCAAACACCTGATTCACACATCCTCTACCACTTCTGAAACCACACTGCTCTTCCCCAATGTAATGCTCTGTATATACCTTTACCCTCTCAATCAATACCCTCCCATATAATTTCCCACGAATACTCAACTAACTTATACTTTTGTAATTTGAACACTCACCCTTATCCCCTGTGCCTTTATACAATGGCAGCATGTATGCATTCTGGCAATCCTCAGGCGCCTCAAATGAACCATACATACATTAAATATCCTTACCAATAAGTCAACAGCACAGTAACCCCTCCCTTTTTTTTTTTACAAATACCACTGCAATACCATCCAAACCCTTCGCCTTGCCGGCTTTCATCATTCGCAAAACTTTCACTACCTACTCTCCGTTTAACAAACCAATCTCCCTAACCTTCTCACTTCGCATACAACCTTGACCAAAACACCCTATATCTGCAACTCTATCATAATACATTCAACATACCTTCAAGATACTTTATCTACCTCTCATTTCACCACTACTTGTTATTACCTCCCCATTAGCCACCTTTACCGATGCTCTCATTTAATCTCTTGTCTTACGCACTTTATATACCGCCTTCCAAAACATGTTTTTTTTTTCTCCCTAAATTTCTATGATACTCTCTCAGCCCAACTTCCATTTGCCCTGTTTTTCACCTCCTGCACGTTTGCTTGACCTCCTGCCTCTTTCTTTTATACACCTTAGAGTCATTCTCACTACATCCCTGCAAAATTCGTCCAAACGCTTCCTCATGCAGGTCTCCTTCCCAAGCTCACTTACTCTCACCACTCTCTTCACCCCAACATTCTGTTTTCTTTTCTGAAAACTTCTACAAGTCTTCACCTTCGCCTCGACAAGATAATGATCAGACATCCCTCCAGTTGCACCTCTCAGCACAGTAACATCCAAAAGTTTCTCACGCGTCTATCAATTAACACGTTAGCCATTAACGCTCTCTGGCCATCTCTCCTACTTACATACGTATACTTATGTATATCTACATTTTTAAACCAGGAATTACCAATCAACAGTCCCTCTTCAGCACACAAATCTACAAGCTCTTCACCATTTCCATTTACAACACTGAACACCCCATGTACACCAATTATTCACTCAACTGCCACATTACTCACCTTTGCATTTAAATCACCCATCACTATAATCCGGTCTCGTGCATCAAAACTGCTAACACACTCACTCAGCTGCTCCCAAAACACTTTCCTCTCATGAACTTTCCTCTCATACCCAGGTGCATATACACCAATAATCACCCATGTCTCTCCATCCTCTTTCAGTTTTACCCATATCAATCTAGAGTTTACTTTCTTACACTCTATCACATGCTTCCGTATCTCCTGTTTCAGGAGTAGTGCTACTCCTTCCTTTGCTTTTGTCCTCTTACCAACCCCTGACTTTACTCCCAAAACATTCCCAAACCACTCTTCCCCTTTACCCTTGAACTTCGTTTCACTCAGAGCCAAAACTTCTAGGTTCCTCCCCTCAAATATACTGCCCATCTCTCCCTTTTTCCTCATCTTGGTCACATCCACACACATTTAGAAACCCTAGTCTGAGCCTTCGAGGTGGATGAGCACTCCCCGCGTGACTCCTTCTGTGTCCCCTTTTAGAAAGTTAAAATACAAGGAGGGAAGGGTTTTTAGAACCCCACTCCCGTCTGCTTTAGTCGCCTTTTACGACACGCGGGGAATGCGTGGGAAGTATTCTTCCTTCCCTATCCCCAGGGTTGTATATATATATATATATACATATATATATATATATATATATATATATATATATATATATATATATATATATATATATATATATATATATATATATATATATATATATATATATATATATATATATATATATATATATGTGTGTGTTTGATGATAGAGTGGCAGATATAGGGTGTTTTGGTCGAGGTGGTGTGCAAAGTGAGAGGGTTAGGGAAAATGATTTGGTAAACAGAGAAGAGGTAGTGAAAGCTTTGCGGAAGATGAAAGCCGGCAAGGCAGCAGGTTTGGATGGTATTGCAGTGGAATTTATTAAAAAAGGGGGTGACTGTATTGTTGACTGGTTGGTAAGGTTATTTAATGTATGTATGACTCATGGTGAGGTGCCTGAGGATTGGCGGAATGCGTGCATAGTGCCATTGTACAAAGGCAAAGGGGATAAGAGTGAGTGCTCAAATTACAGAGGTATAAATTTGTTGAGTATTCCTGGTAAATTATATGGGAGGTTATTGATTGAGAGGGTGAAGGCATGTACAGAGCATCATATTGGGGAAGAGCAGTGTGGTTTCAGAAGTGGTAGAGGATGTGTGGATCAGGTGTTTGCTTTGAAGAATGTATGTGAGAAATACTTAGAAAAGCAAATGGATTTGTATGTAGCATTTATGGATCTGGAGAAGGCATATGATAGAGTTGATAGAGATGCTCTGTGGAAGGTATTAAGAATATATGGTGTGGGAGGAAAGTTGTTAGAAGCAGTGAAAAGTTTTTATCGAGGATGTAAGGCATGTGTACGTGTAGGAAGAGAGGAAAGTGATTGGTTCTCAGTGAATGTAGGTCTGCGGCAGGGGTGTGTGATGTCTCCATGGTTGTTTAATTTGTTTATGGATGGGGTTGTTAGGGAGGTAAATGCAAGAGTTTTGGAAAGAGGGGCAAGTATGAAGTCTGTTGGGGATGAGAGAGCTTGGGAAGTGAGTCAGTTGTTGTTCGCTGATGATACAGCGCTGGTGGCTGATTCATGTGAGAAACTGCAGAAGCTGGTGACTGAGTTTGGTAAAGTGTGTGGAAGAAGAAAGTTAAGAGTAAATGTGAATAAGAGCAAGGTTATTAGGTACAGTAGGGTTGAGGGTCAAGTCAATTGGGAGGTGAGTTTGAATGGAGAAAAACTGGAGGAAGTGAAGTGTTTTAGATATCTGGGAGTGGATCTGGCAGCGGATGGAACCATGGAAGCGGAAGTGGATCATAGGGTGGGGGAGGGGGCGAAAATTCTGGGGGCCTTGAAGAATGTGTGGAAGTCGAGAACATTATCTCGGAAAGCAAAAATGGGTATGTTTGAAGGAATAGTGGTTCCAACAATGTTGTATGGTTGCGAGGCGTGGGCTATGGATAGAGTTGTGCGCAGGAGGATGGATGTGCTGGAAATGAGATGTTTGAGGACAATGTGTGGTGTGAGGTGGTTTGATCGAGTGAGTAACGTAAGGGTAAGAGAGATGTGTGGAAATAAAAAGAGCGTGGTTGAGAGAGCAGAAGAGGGTGTTTTGAAGTGGTTTGGGCACATGGAGAGAATGAGTGAGGAAAGATTGACCAAGAGGATATATGTGTCGGAGGTGGAGGGAGCGAGGAGAAGAGGGAGACCAAATTGGAGGTGGAAAGATGGAATGAAAAAGATTTTGTGTGATCGGGGCCTGAACATGCAGCATGGAGGGTGAAAGGAGGGCAAGGAATAGAGTGAATTGGAGCGATGTGGTATACCGGGGTTGACGTGCTGTCAGTGGATTGAATCAAGGCATGTGAAGCGTCTGGGGTAAACCATGGAAAGTTGTGTAGGTATGTATATTTGCGTGTGTGGACGTATGTATATACATGTGTATGGGGGGGGGGGGTTGGGCCATTTCTTTCGTCTGTTTCCTTGCGCTACCTCGCAAACGCGGGAGACAGCGACAAAGTATAAAAAAAAATATATATATATATATATATATATATATATATACTTCCAGCAGTGGTTTGTGTCCCTCATGTATCATTTACATGGATTAACAAACAGAGTAGTCCTATCATAGTGCCTTGTGGGGCACTGCAAGCAAGTGGTTAAGTAAGGTGGAAGCACCTGGGATGGAGACTGCTCCCCGAAAGTGGACGGTTTGGTGCCGCACGTTCAAGAAGCCCGCGAACCACGAGACGGAAACACTACCGTAGTTTCGGGTAGGCTTTTTTAAGATGGTGTCATCGTTGATCAAGTAGAAAACCTTGTGTGTGTGTGTGTGTGTGTGTGTGTGTGTGTGTGTGTGTGTGTGTGTGTGTGCGCGCGTGAAATGTTTGTACATTGTCGGGAAGAAGTGAATCTTATCTTATGTACTTCCTTTACCATAGCAGAACGTTTGAGAATTATTAATGTCTGCAGCCTGCATTCACCATTTCATTTTTCGGTTTACTCCATTCATCAGCTCTTCCTATGCTATAAATCATCGAACAATTTATTTCTTAATTTCATATTAGAGCCTCAAACTATTCCGTCTTGGCATATTTCGAATAAGTATCTGTTGTTGATTTCGTCACTGTGGCTTGAAAATTTCAAAGGTATGGCCGAGGCTCCCCTTACTCTTTCTTCCATGATGGCTAAATCTTCGGCCTCTAATTTGGCTTTCTTAATTCTGATACCATTTTTGTTATAGGTCAAACACCAGAACCATCAAGGTGGAGGCCTCAACGTCGTACAGAAGTTAAAGGTTAGTTTCTGCGCGAAGAGCACTACATAGCTTGAGGGTACATTAAACACTGAAGACTTCGATATTCTGTGCTCTTTTAGTTGCAGTGTATTACGTCCCCACAGTGTTAACACGATACTGAACACAGAAATGCGAGACAGGCGAGTGACAAACAAACATTAAGAGTGAGACACGGGAGCCGATACGGTCACATAAATGTGAAGTTTACGAAGACAGACGCAATGGATGTGGAAAGTGTGTCGGATATACATAGGCCGATAGCATACCTACCGCGTTGTATGTCGTTCAGAACACAGTAGATACACATTCACACGCATAATAGTGATATCTAGAGAGACTTAGCGAAATTATAATCTTGTTGACCTTCAAAATACAAATGAGGAAAAAGGTGTAAGTGTAGAAGCCAAGTAAATAGCACGTAGAAGCAGCGAAAAAGCGAACAAAATTGTGGGCTTCATGAGTCTCTAACACAAACCACATATGAACAAATGCCGATCCGTGTGCCATAAGCGAAGAGAGGAAAAATTGAAGTAGCGGAAGTTAGAGCCATGACTTTGAGACCAAGAGAGGAGAATAATTGGCAAGTTAAGGGACATAGGTTATAATCTGTGTGGCCTATATCCCGGGAGATAACGATGACATGAGCTGGATTTCAGTGAGGAAAGCTATAGCCATAAGTGTTGGATTTTACTGACAATAATCGGATTTCACTGCAGCTTTGACCAGTTAACTGATGATATATTATCCTATGAATTTCTGGATCACTTTTTGGGAGAGTAGCTTGCAGTTAGTAGGATTCGTTGCTCTAATGTCCACCTCTCTCTCTCTCTCTCTCTCTCTCTCTCTCTCTCTCTCTCTCTCTCTCTCTCTCTCTCTCTCTCTCCATCTCTCTCTCTCTCTCTCTCTCTCTCTCTCTCTCTCTCTCTCTCTCTCTCTCTCTCTCTCTCTCTCTCTCTCTCTCTCTCTCTCTCTCTCTCTCTCTCTGCCAGCATTAAAACCCTCTTCTCCATCTATCTCCTGCCACCTTCCACTTCTTTTCACCCCTCCCGCTACATCAAAGCGTCAGCTTATTCACCATCAAGTCTCATGCATTTCCATGCACGGTAGAAATAATGAAACTAAAAAGCTTGAATGGCACTCCCGAGATATGCCAAGAGCTATACGGTGCAGAAATATACTCTCTAAGCTTAGGAAATCAGACAATGACCCAGATATTGCAGCGCAATATAACATATTCAGAAAACAAGTGAAAGTCCTCAGGAAAAAAAGCCAAGGGAAAATTCGAGGTGAGTATTGCAAGAGATAGCATTAAAAGAATTCATAGATATGTTAGAGGATGTGTGGATCAGGTGTTTGCTTTGAAGAATGTATGTGAGAAATACTTAGAAAAACAAATGGATTTGTATGTAGCATTTATGGATCTGGAGAAGGCATATGATAGAGTTCATAGAGATGCTCTGTGGAAGGTTTTAAGAATATATGGTGTGGGAGGCAAGTTGTTAGAAGCAGTGAAAAGTTTTTATCGAGGACGTAAGGCATGTGTACGTGTAGGAAGAGAGGAAAGTGATTGGTTCTCAGTGAATGTCGGTTTGCGGCAGGGGTGTGTGATGTCTCCATGGTTGTTTAATTTGTTTATGGATGGGGTTGTTAGGGAGGTGAATGCAAGAGTTTTGGAAAGAGGGGCAAGTATGCAGTCTGTTGTGGATGAGAGAGCTTGGGAAGTGAGTCAGTTGTTGTTCGCTGATGATACATCGCTGGTGGCTGATTCATGTAAGAAACTGCAGAAGCTGGTGACTGAGTTTGGTAAAGTGTGTGAAAGAAGAAAGATAAGAGTAAATGTGAATAAGAGCAAGGTTATTAGGTACAGTAGGGTTGAGGGTCAAGTTAATTGGGAGGTAAGTTTGAATGGAGAAGAACTGGAGGAAGTCAAGTGTTTTAGATATCTGGGAGTGGATCTGGCAGCGGATGGAACCATGGAAGCGGAAGTGAATCATAGGGTGGGGGAGGGGGCGAAAAGTCTGGGAGCCTTGAAGAATGTTTGGAAGTCGAGAACATTATCTCGGAAAGCAAAAATGGGTATGTTTGTAGGAATAGTGGTTCCAAAAGTGTTGTATGGCTGCGAGGCGTGGGCTATGGATAGAGTTGTGCGCAGGAGGATGGATGTGCTGGAAATGAGATGTTTAAGGACAATATGTGGTGTGAGGAGGTTTGATCGAGTAAGTAATGTAAGGGTAAGAGAGATATGTGGAAATAAAAAGAGTGTGGTTGAGAGAGCAGAAGAGGGTGTTTTGAAATGGTTTGGTCACATGCAAAGAATGAGTGAGGAAAGATTGACAAAGAGGATATATGTGTCAGAGGTGGAGGGAACGAGGAGAAGTGGGAGACCAAATTTTAGGTGGAAAGATGGAGTGAAAAATATTTTGTGTGATCGGGGTCTGAACATGCAGGAGGATAAAAGGCGTGCTAGGAATAGAGTGAATTGGAACGATGTGGTATACCGGGGTTGACGTGCTGTCAATGGATTGAACCAGGGCATGTGAAGCGTCTTGGGTAAACCATGGAACGTTGTGTGGGGCCTGGATGTGGAAAGGGAGCTGTGGTTTCGGTGCATTATTACATGATAGCTAGAGACTGAGTGTGAACGAATGGGGCCTTTGGTGTCTTTTCCTAGCGCTACCTCGAACACATGAGGGGGGAGGGGGTTGTTATTCCATGTGTGGCGGGATGGCGATGGGAACAAATAAAGGCAGACAGTATGAATTATGTACATGTGTATATATGTATGTGTCTGTGTGTGTATGTATATGTGTACATTGAGATGTATAGGTATGTATATTTGCGTGTGTGGACGTGTATGTATATACATGTGTATGTGGGCGGGTTGGACCATTCTTTCGTCTGTTTCCTTGCGCTACCTCGCTAACGCGGGAGACAGTGACAAAGCAAAATAATGATAAAGATATGTTAGCAATAATAGATATATAAGACCTTTAGTAAACGAGGATGGGGAACCTACTGTGCACGATAAAACCATAGTGACAAACCTAAATATGTATTTCTTTTTAGATCTGCTTTTACGCCAGAAAGTAACGATATGAATTTTAGGACAGTAATAAACAGCTCTCACACGATACAAGAATTTACCGTCACAGTTAGAGAATCACTAACATAGATGCATAAGTTGAAGTCTAATATAAGTCCAGGTCCTGATTGTTTCTATCAACGAGTCATTAAAAACGTCAAACATGAAATTGCCGGACTGTTAGCCCATAATATTGATAAATCTCTCTAAGACTGGAGACTGACAGACGTCATTCCTATATACAAAAAAAAAAGGCAACTCGCAAATTGTCTTCATCATCAATTTCATGTAAACTTCTGGACTTGATTATTACAGATAGAATCGTAGCAGATCTGGAACAACGTAGTTTGATCACTAATACTCAGCATGATTTGAAAAATAAATCATGCTTACAAACCTCGTTAAATTCTATCGAAAACTATTCAATAACTTCAGCAAGACAAAAGCAGTAGATACAATACTTCTGGACCTCCAGGAAGCATTCGACAAAGTCCCCCACGTTAAACTGATGCATCAAGTTTGGGCCTTGTAGATTACTGGTTGCATAGGAAACTGAATAGAAGCCTGGTTACATGATAGGAAGCAGAGTGTCTTAATGAAAGGGGAATCTTTACCGTGGTCCCCCGTTAGTAGTAGAGTCCCCCAGGGATCCGTGCTTGGGTCTATAATTTTCATCATTTATGTAAAGGATGATAAGACAAAGACCAGCATAGACATGTTACCTGAAGAAGATAGGCTAAGATTACAAGAAGATCTAGATAAAATCGCTGAATGGTCTAGTAAATAGAAAGTGCCGTTCAACGTCAATAAATGTAAGATGTTACGAGTAGGAAACCTAAACAAAATATTATATCATGAACTGAAGGGTCAGAAAGGACACGTGAGAGATGTAGGGGAAACTGTTATCAATTACTTCAAATTCTCCCAGTATGTTGATATAGCCGCCAAGAAAGCAAATTTCATGTTAGGACTTATTATCTGAAACTTTACGTGTAAAGGCAAAGATGTGATGTTGCCTCTCTATTTAAGTCTAGCTAGACCACATCTTGAATATGCGGCGTAATTTTGGGCACGTCACTCAAGCAGGGACAGTCTTAAACTGGAAGTAGTACGGCGAAGAGCAACTAAATTGATTCCTTCCTTGCATAACAAATCATATGATGAGAGACTGCGAGGATTAAACTTGTTCTACCTAAGCAAGAGGCGCCTCCAGGGCAAAATGATAAGATGATTCAAAATATTTAAAGAATTCAACAACATTGATATTGAAAATCTCTTTACAGTAGCGACAGCATAACCGATGAGAGAAAATGGATCAAAACTTAGAGGTCTCCGAGTTAATTTGGACTCTCAGAAATATGATAGCGACACCAATGAATCGTGGAATAAACGCCAAAAAAATATTCATCGCAGCAGCTTCTATATCTTCAAGATTAGGCTTGATCATCACCTACTAGTCTCGAATAATTTATCTAACCAATCATAACGCAGTGATATATCGTGATACCTTCTCAACCACTGATCTTTCTCTGGTCATGTTGCTGTAACATACCAATATTGGTTATCCCATGTCACCTACTTTGAGAAAGTAAATAAGAATTGTTTCATGAATCTTCAACAGCAGGAATAATAGAGACATGGCAAGTCGAGAGGCTGGAGCTCAAGTTTATCCGTAGTGATATCGTTCGTGATGGGATGAATGATACATTCACGTTAAATCTATCTTATGACTCTCCAAAAAATATTTCTTTCTGGCTTATTGATCCTTCAAGGTATTTTTTCTACTTGCTTCCCGTCCAGTTTGTGCAGGAGAGAGTTGGGGGGGCGTGGGGCTATGGTTTGGTATTCTTTTCTTCTGCTTTCAATTTTTTTTCTTTTAGCTTTAAGGTTTAGTCCTTGGGTCTATATGGTCTGTGAATCTTTGAAAGTCATCCTCCTCTTCCTCTCATCACCCTCTAACCGTCCCAGACTAGAAACGCTCCTTCGTGTGACTCTGCTTAAGATCTGCACTAAGGAAATATTTTCAGTATGACTTAGACACATAATAATAAAAGAATACGAGATAATCTTATAACGTTACAGAATGTTTCACAATAAACAATTAGGCCTTTTCTCACTGTTTATGAAATGTAGAAAAAGAATACTGCTACGCCATTTATGTCTGAGAAGGGACAGATATCATTCTTCAGCGATGGAGAAAATGGATGATACGGTGAGAGTTAGATGTACTGAAGCAAAGTGGGACTTGAGGCTTTCAATGGCACAGATGAGTTGGACAATTGTTCTCTGAAGAGCTACGGTTGAATGTACTTCGAAAATGATCCATATGTAACTTGTCAGAGTTATTTAGGAGTCGAGTCGAAAAGCTGCTATCATTTGGTGTCAATTCCTCGCTTATTTATTAGTGTTGTCCTATCTAGGCTTTCTATTTACATTTACTTTAAAATCCAATTAAGGATGGACTTATGTGATATATTCAGAATCGTAAAGGTTGCAAACATATTATTTCTACTGCGGAAAGTAAAGACATTTCTAAAGAAAGACAAACACTGCCTTGAAGAAGTAAAAGGCCTGCTCTTTTAAATCTCCTACCATTAATCTGCCTTTGCTTCGTTTATGTTCCTCTTTACATTTAGAATCTCAGCTTTAACAAGGAAAAACTGCCTTGGATGGAAACATTTTATATTTGTGGTATTACTTGACATGCATAATCAATATCATCCAACATTTCTGAGCAAGAAACTCATTTATATTACGTCTCTATTAATGATGTTTTTTATGGATATTTTGATGCCTTTCATGTTTATTGGCAGGAGGGATTAGCTCTCAGGTGAAGAATTTGGAAGCAGTTTTCGGAGTTTGGACGTCAAGAATTGGTTAGGATAGTCGAGGAAATATAAGAGTATTTGATCGTAACGTTTAAGCGATGTGATTATTTGTCAATCAACAAGTATATGTCTGAGCCATGGAACATGTGGATGGCACTTGTGTACCACTGATAGTAGGTCTGAGCCATGGAACATGTGGATGGCACTTGTGCATCGCTAATAGTAGGTATACCATGGGTACACGTTGCTTCAAAGGTCAGTGAGTGAGGGAGCTGCACTTTGAAGATGAGCAAGACTTTAGTATTGAAGGGTTTGTTTTTTCTCCATAGGTCAGACGCCAGTAGAACGCAAAACTGCTTGCTAAATATTGTGAACCATATTCAGTTACAAAGTATTCTCAGATTTTCTTAATGAGGTTTTAGCCACAAGTCTTTTCTGCAAACCAGTTCTAATTCCATATCAATTCATTCTTGATCACAGTTTACTGTGATAGCAGAGTATCGCCATGAACAGATAAAGAAATGCCACATACGCTCACGTCCATTCTCAAGCTGTCATATGTAAAGCACTAAAACCACATCTCCATATCGACAAACAGACTCCACAGAACTTTCCATGGTTTACCCCGGACGCTTTATATTGTCTGGTAAGTAAACTGACAGCACGTCGATCCCAGTATACCACATCGTTCTAATTCATTCTATCCCATTGACGCTTTTCATCCTCATGCATGTTCACAGAACACTCACTTAAAATCTTTTTCACTCTATCCTTGCATCTCGAATCTAGTCTCCCCCTTCAACTTATTCCCTCTACTTCTGACGCATGATCTGACGCATGAATCGTCATTGTCAATCTTTCCTCACTCATTCTCTCCAAATGTCCAAACCGTTTCAACACACCGTCTCCTGCCCTATCAACCATACTCCTTTTATAACCAAACATATCTTTCTCTTTCATTACTAACTCGATCAAATTACCTCACAACACATATTGTTCTCAAATATTCCATTTCACCCACATCCACCCTCCTCTGCATCAGCGTAATATTGTTGGGACTATCATTCCTTCAAACATGTAAGGTTTTGTCCTCTCAGATAGCGTTTTCTCTTTCCACAAATTCTTCATCGTTCCCAGAACCTTCACCCCCTTCCCCACCCTATGACCATTTCCGCTTCCATGGTTCCATCTGCTGCTAAGTCCACTTAGTACCAGATGTCGAAGCACTTCACTTCCTCCGATGTTTCTCTATACAAACTCACATACTAAATAACCTTTTTCCAGCTCTGCTAAACCTAATAACCTTGTTTTTATTTTCATTTACTTTCACCTTTCTCCTTTCATACACTTTTCCAAACTCATTCACCAGATTCTGTAGTTCCGCACTCGAATCCACCGTTAGTACTTACGTATCATCAGCAAATAACAAATGACTCACTTTCCATGCCCTCTCCAAGACTCTCGCATATACCTACCTCCCCCACCACCCCATCTATTAACAAATTGATGACATCACACACCCTTGCCTAGATCAACCTTCTTTGGAACCAATTGCTGTCTTATTTCCGTACTCGAACACAAGCCGTACACCCCTGACAAAAATTTCTAAGTCCTTCCATCAGCTTTCCTACCACCCCGAACATTCTTAAGACCTTCCAGAAAGTATCTCTAGCAATCCTATCATACTTTTTCTTTCCAGATTCATCAATGCCGCATACAAATCCATCTGTTTATATGAGTATTTCTGTCTCCTTTTTAAAGGAAACACCGGATTCACACATTTTCTACCACTTCTGATATCGCACTGCTTCTCCTCACTCTAATGCTCTCTAAATGCCTTCACCCTCTCAATCAACACTTTTCCATGCAACTTACCGGGTATACTCAACAAACTTGTACCTCTATACAATGGCACTATACAAATATTCCGCAAATCCTCAGGCACTTTATCATGATCCATACTTACAGTGATAATCCTTACCTACCAATCAACAACACTGTCACTCTTTTAATCAATTCAGCTGCAATACCATTCACTCCAGCCGGCTTTCCACATGTCATCTTCCGCAAGATTTTCACCACCTCCCTACCACTCTCCATGATTCTCTCACTTCGCACACCACTCCGACCCAAATACCCTACATTTGGAACTCTATCATCAAACATATTTAAGTCCTTTAAAATCCTCATTACATCTTACTTCATCATTACCAGTTATCACTTCCCCTTTTGATCCCTTCACCTTTATTACCATTTGCTCTCTTGTCTTTTGCAGTATTAATCTCCCTCCAAAATATCTCATAATCCCTAAAGTTTGCTATCACTTGCTCACCCTAATTCTTATCTGTCATCTAATTCAACCACTGCACCTTACGTTTGACCTCCTTCCGCTTTCTGTCATGCATCCTCGTTCATTTGCACTCCTTCCCAGTAAGTACTACTTAACGCCTTTCTTTTCTCTTTCACCAGCACCCCTCTCTTACCTGTCTTATCTGCACAGCTCCACCTTTCATACACCACATACATCTGTTGCACATACCATCACTGCTTCCCTACATACCTCCCAGACCTCACCGCTCCATTTGCTTCATTTACTCTCATCTTTCGCCGTTTTACGCTTATCCTATCTTGATATTCATTCACACAAGTTTCTTTTCCAAACTTATTTACTCTCACCACTCTCTTCTTCTCAACATTTTTTCCTCTTTTTCGAAAACCTCAACAAATCTTCACTTTCGCCTCCATATGATAGTGATCTAACTTCTTACCCGCCGCCCCTCTCAGCATATTTGCATCTAGAAGTCTTTCTTTAACACGCTCTTCAATCATTCAGTAATCCAATAATGCCGCTTGACCATCTTTAATACTCATATACGCATATGTGTGTATATCCTCCTTCTTAAACTATGTATTCCCAATCACTAGTCCTTTTTTCAGCACACAACTCCACAAGTTGTTCACCATTTCCATTCATAGCATCGAATACCTCATGTGCCCCAATTATACTGCCACATTGCTTACTTTATTATATAAATAAATGAATTCTAGTCTCTTACATCAATACTGCTGACACACACACACACACACTCACCTGTTCACAAGACGCTTCTCATGATCTTTCTTCTCATAGCCAGATGCAAAAGCGCTAGTAATCATCCATCTCTCGCCATCCACTTTCATATTTACCAACATCTTTCTAGAATCTTTTTCTTTATATTCTGTCACACTCCTGCTTCAAAAGTAGTGCTACTCTTTCCTTACCTTTTTCCATCTCAGCAGCCCTTGAATTTACTCATAAGAATTTTCCAAAGAAATCTTCCCTTTTACTCTTGAACTTTGTTCCACTCATAGTCAGGTTTCTCTTCTCAAACATTCTATCACTTCAGGCTTTTCAACTTAGTTGCATACACACACGTTTACACACATCAGCCTGAGCCTTTGAGGAGGATTAGCACTCCCTGCCTGGCTTCTTTTGTTTCCTCTTTTGGGAATTGAAATGCAAGAAATGAAGGGTTTCCAGCCCCACTCTCCTGTTTCTTTTAGTCGCCTTTTACGATGTACAAAAATACAGGGATAGAATTCTTTTCCTCTACTCCGAGATAAAATAATGATTATCTTTTTTTTTCAAATATTCACTGTTATTTTCTTACTTATATTACGGTACCTTATAGAAATTGTAGACTGTCATCACAGTGATTACCCAGCCACTTCCCTCAGGTGTCAAAACTTATTAAGGTATATTCTGTATTGATTTTGTATTTGCTGTAACTCATATTCTGTAATACTTTTGTAATTGCTTTTTACTTCCTGAATAGTGATTCTAGTAGAAAATGTAGTTTTGTTCTGGTTCATACTATTTGAGTGTCATTTACCATCTGATCATTAAGATTTTCTCATCATTTTCTTTGGACCATCCTATCAGTCTTGTAGTAACTGACGATAATTCATAGTTTATCAGTTCATTAATCTTCAGAAATTCTTAGATAAGCTTAAAAGCTGTCATTCAGTCTTTCTTATGTTGTGGTCGTAGGCTATTTTTTCTTTATTTCCTTTATATTGTCAGGACGTTACCATCTATTTCTCAAATAATGCTTATTAGCATCGGATATTCATATGAAATTTAGATGTCTTCATCCATTTAATCCTGAAAGTTCCCTGTATTTTTTAATCCGACATTTTCAGGTGCACCGGTTCGAAAAGGCTGCAGCTATCACAGGAGCCATTATATCTACCCTGAGGAAGCAGCACTTTTATCTGACCTTAACTTTTACATCCCTCTTCCTTGGGTAATGGAACAGACATGATTTCAACCTCGTTATCCAGACTCTACAGACCAATTTTCGTGTTACTTCTAATAATATTTACGTGAATTGTCCACTGTTCTCTCCTGTATATCACATTCATCCAGTTTATTTCATGTTTACTGCATTCATATTTTCCAGATATTGACCAGAGAGTTCTCTGTTTCAAGTGAGTATGGATATACTTTTTACATAAGGAAAAAGACGGTTGATTTAAAGATAGAATTAGACACACATGAGGAAGGAGAAGGTCAAGAAGAGCAAAAGTAAAACTGGTGATGGAACTATTTGTTCTGTGTAAGTGTATTTACGTACTTACACTGTAAGGAAAGGAGTTTTACACTCGTAGGGCTTCATGAGTTTAAAACTCGTGTATGTGTGTGTGTGTGTGTGCATGTGAACCAGTATAAGCGTGAACCAATTCATTCATATGTAGGAATGGGTTCCTGGGCTGGAAAAATTCGAGAAACACTAATATAGGGAATGTGACCATATAATAAGAATATATCCCTTCATCTTTGATGTGTTTTACTCATGGTAACAATAAACCTATTCTTTATGGTAGATATTTTTCAAAACATTATACATTTTTACATTTCGGGGAATTAAGAGAAGTACTCTTATCTTGAGTTCACAAACGGGATGCTGGAACTTTTAACACCTGAACAATATTCACTTCCATTCCAAGCACGTACATTTTCTCACTAATTAATTTTTTTTTCTCGCAAGCTTTCTTTTTAAGGGAATTTTGCCACTGTCGCCCAGAAGTACAGCTTATATTCAGATCAATAGCGCTTGTATGTTTACTGGGAAGGAGACCTGTGTGAGGACGTACCAGGAGAGACTGAGTGCAGAATGGAAAAATGTGAGAGCAATGGACGTAAGGGGAGAGGGGGAGGAATAGGGCGTATTCAACAAAGCAGTGAAGGCTTGCGCAAAAGATGCTTGTGGCATGAGAAGCGTGGGATGTGTGCAGATTAAAAAGGGTGGTGATTGGTGGGATGCAGAAGTAAGATTATTAGTGAAAGGGAAAAGAGAGGCATTTCAACGATTTTTGCTGGGAAACTGTGCAAATGACGGAAATGTATAAAAGAAAGAGGCAGGAGGTCAAAAGAAAGGTGCAAGAGGTGAAAAAGAGGGCAAAAGAGAGTTGAGATGAGGGAGCATTATTTAACTTCAGGGAGAATAAAGAGATGTTTTGGAAGGAGGTAAATAAAGTGCTTATGACAAGAGAACAAGTGGGAACATCTGTGAAGGGGGTTAATGGGTAGGGGATAACAAGTAGCGGTGATGTGAGAAGGAGATGGAGTGAGTGAGTATTTTGAAGGTTTGTTGAATATGTTAGATGTTAGAGTGGCAGATATAGTGTGTTTTTGGGCGAGGTGGTGTGCGAAGTGAGAGGGTCAGGGGGAATGGTTGGTAAACAGAAAGGAGGTAGTAAAAGCTTGGCGGAAGATGAAAGCCGACAAGGCGGCGAGTTTGGATGGTATTGCAGTGGAATATATAAAAGAAGGAGTGACTGTGTTGTTGACTAGTTGGTAAAGATATTCAGTGTATGTATGGCTCATGGTGAAGTGCCTGAGGATTACCGGAACGCATGCATAGTGCCATTGTACAAAGGCAAAGGGGATAAAGGTGACTGCTCAAATTACAGAGGTATAAGTTCGTTGAGTACTCCTGGGAAATCATATGAGAGAGTATTGATTGAGAGGGTGAAGGCATGTACAGAACATCAGACTGGGAAGAGCATTGTGGTTTCAGAAGTGGTAGAGGATGTGTGGATCAGGTGTCGGCTTTGAAGAATGTATGTGAGAAATACTTAGAAAAACAGATGGATTTGTATGTAGCATTTATGAATCTGGAGAAAGCATATGATAGATCTGATAGAGATGCTTTGTGAAAGGTATTAAGAGTAAATGGCGTGGGAGGAAAATTCGTGGAGACAGTGAAAAGTTTTTATCGAGGATGTAAGGCATTTGTACGAGGAGGAAAAGAGGAAAGTGATTGGTTCTCAGTGAATATCGGTTTGCAGCAGGGGTGCGTAATATCTCTATGACTGTTTAATTTGTTTATAGATGGGGTTCTGGGAAGATGAATGTAAGAGATTTGGAAAGACGAGCAAGTATGCAGTCTGTTCTGGATGAGAAGGATTGGGAAGTGAATCAGTTGTTGTTCGCTGATGATTCAGGGCTGGTGGCTGATTCGGGCGAGAAACTGCAGGAGCTGGTGACGGAGTTTGGTAAAGTGTGTGAAAGAAGAAAGCTGAGAGTAAATGTGAATAAGAGCAAGGTTATTAGATACAGTAGGCTTAAGGGACAAGTCAACTGTGAGGTAAGTCTGAATGGAGAAAAATTAGAGGAAGTGAAGTGTTTTAGATATCTGGGAGTGGATTTGGCGGCGGATGGAACCATGGAAGCGGAAGTGAATCATAGGGTGGAGGAGGGGGCGAAAGTTCTCGGAGCGTTGAAAAGAGCATGGAAGTCGAGAACGTTACCTAGGAAAGCAAAACTAGGTATGTTTGAAAGAAAAGTGGTTCCAACAATGTTATACGGTTGCGAGGCGTGGGCTATACTGTAGATAGAGTTGTGCAGGGGAGGGTAAATGTGCTTAGGTGTTCAGTGTTGTAAATGGGAATGGTGAAGAGCTTGTAGATTTATCTACTGAAAAAAGGGCGGTCATTGGGAATACCTGGTTTGAAAAAGAGATATATACATAGGTATACGTATGTAAGTAGGAGAGACGGCCAGAGAGCGTCACTGGATTACCTATTGTTTGATAGGCGCGCGAAACAGAGACATTTGGATGTTAATATGCTGAGAGTTGCAACTGGAGGGATGTCTGATCATTATCTTGTGGAAGCGAAAGTAAAGATATATAGAGGTTTTCAGAAAAGAAGAGAGAACGTTGGGGTGAAGAGAGTGGTGAGAGTAAGTGAGCTTGGGAAGGAGACTTGTGTGAGGAAGCACCAGGAGAGACTGAGTACAGAATGGAAAAAGGTGAGAACAAAGGACGCAAGGGGAGCGGGGAAGGAATGGGATGTATTTAGGGAAGCATTGATGGCTTGCGCAAAAGATGCTTGTGGCATGAGAAGCGTGGGAGGCGGGCAGATTAGAAAGGGTAGTGAGTGGTGGGAGGAAGAAGAAAGATTAATAGTGAAAGAGAAGAGAGAGGCATTCGGACCATTTTTTGCAGGGATATACTGCAAATGAGTGGGAGATTTATAAAAGAAGGAGGCAAGAGGGCAAGAGAAGGGTACAAGATGTGAAAAAGAGGGCAAATGACAGTTGGTTTGAGAGAGTATCATTAAATCTTAGGGAGAATAAAAAGATGTTTAGGAAGGAGGAAAATAAAGTGTGTAGGTTAAGGGAACAAATGGGAACATCAGTGAAGAAAGATGGGGAGGTGATAAAAAGTAATGGTGATATGAGGAGATGGAGTGAGTATTTTGTAGGTTTGTTGAATGTGTTTGATGATAGAGTTGTAGATATAGAGTATTTTGGTCGAGGTGCAAGGTGAGAGGGTTAGGTTTGAATGGTATTGCAGTGGAATTTATTTAGAAAAGGGTTACTGTATTGTTGACTGGTTGGTAAGGTTATTTAATGTATTTATAACTCATGGTGAGGTGCCTGGGGATTAGCGGAATGCTTACAAAGTGCCATTGTACAAAGGCAAAGGGGATAAAAGTGAGTGCTCAAATTACAGAGGTATAAGTTTGTTGAGTATTCCTGGAAAATTATATGGGAGGGTATTGATTGAGAGGGTGAAGGCATGCACAGATCATCAGATTGGGGAAGAGCAGTGTGGTTTCAGAAGTAGTCGAGGATGTGTGGATCAGGTGTTTACTTTGAAGAATGTTTGTGAGAAATACTTAGACAAGCAAATGGTTTTGTGTGTAGCATTTATGGATCTGGAGAAGGCATATGATAGATATGATGGAGATGCTCTGTGGAAGGTATTAGGAATATATGGTGTGGGAGCAAAGTTGTTAGAAGCAATGAAAAGTTTTTATCGAGGATGTAATACATGTGTGCGTGTAAGAAGAGAGGAAAGTAATTGGTTCTCAGTGAATATTGGTTTGCAGCAGGGGTGCGTGATGTCTCCATGGTTGTTTAATTTGTTTATGGATAGTGTTGTTAGGGAGGTGAATGTAAGAGTTCTGGAAACAGGGGCAAGTATGAAGTCTGTTGTGGATCGTAGAGATTGGGAAGTGAGTCAGTTGTTGTTCGCTGATGATACAGCGCTGGTGGCTGATTCGGGTGAGAAACTGCAGAAGCTGGTGACGAAGTTTGGTAAAGTGTGTGAAAGAAGACAGCTTAGAGTAAATGTGAATCCGAGCAAAGTTATTAGGTACAGTAGGGTTGAGGGACAAGTCAATTGGGAGGTAAGTCTGAATGGAGAAATCTAGAGGAAGTAAAGTGTTTTAGATATCTGGGAGTGGATTTGGCAGCTGATGGAACCATGGAAGTGAATGTGAATCATAGTGTTGGGGAGGGGGCGAAAGTTCTGGGAGCATTGAAAAGTGTATGGAAGTCTAGAACGTTATCTTGGAAAGCAAAAATGGGTATGTTAGAAGGAATAGTAGTTCCAACAATGTTATATGGTTGCGTGGCGTGGGCTATAGATAGAGTTGCGCGGAGGAGGGTGGATGTGATGGAAATGAGATGTTTGAGGACAATATATGGTGTGAGGTGGTTTGATTGAGTAAGTAATGAAAGGGTAATAGAGATGTGTGCTAATAAAATGAGTGTGGTTGAGAGAGCAGAAGATGGTGTTTTGAAATGGTTTGGTCACATGGAGAGATTGAGTGAGGAAAGATTGACCAAGAGGATATGTGTGTCAGAGGTGGAGGGAACTAGAAGAACTGGGAGACCAAATTAGAGGTGGAAAGATGGAGTGAAAAAAATTTTGAGTGATCGGTGCCTGAATATGCAGGAGGGTGAAAGGCGTGCAAAGAATAGAGTGAATTGGAACGATGTGGTATACTGGGGTCGACATGCTGTCAATGGATTGAACAAGGGCATGCAAAGCGTCTGATATATATCATAGAAAGTTCTGTGGGCCCTAGATGTGGAAAGGGAGCTGTGGTTTCGGTTAATTATACATGACAGCTAGAGACTGAGTGTGAACGAATGTGACCTTTCTTGTCTTTTCCTAATGCTACCTCGCGCACTTGCGGGGAGAAGGGTTTGTCATTCCATGTGTGGCGGGGTCGCGACGGGAATGAATAAGGGCAGACAGTGTGAATTATGTACCTGTGTATATATGTACAGTTATGTTCGGTAAAATGCTATATACTGGCTATGTGTGCCTGTTGGGAAATGACCGGAGTAGATCCTGTTCCTTACCAACGTGAGACGAAGGATATTCGAGTACATAGTATTCGAATAGTTATTTCCTATTAGCTTAGCTTTAGCATTCCCGCCTGTTGCACAGGGGTCCCAGGATTGATCCTGGAGCTCAAGGGTAAAGGGGAACAGTGGTTTGGGAATGTCTTGAGAGTAAAGAAAGTGGTTAGTGAGAGGACAAGAGCAAGGGAGGGAGTAGCACTACTCCTGAAACAGGAGTGGTTCGAGTATGTGATAGTGTAAAAAAGTAAACTCTAGACTGATATAGGTAAAACTGAAAGTGGATGGGGAGAGATGGGTGATTATTGTTGCATTTTGGGGAGCACATGAGTGAGTGTGTTATTAGTTTTGATGCACAAGACGGGGTTATAGTGATGGGTGATTTGAATGCAAATGTGAGTAATGTGGCAGTTGGGGGAACAATTGGTGTACATGGGGTGTTCAGAGTTGGAAATCTAAATGGTGAAGAGTTTGTTAATGATGAGAAAAGATGAGAAAAAAGGAGAGATAGGTAGTATGTTTGAGGAAAGTAACCTGGATGTTTTGGCTTTGAGTGAAACGAAGCTAAAGGGTTTGGGAATGTCTTGGGAGTAAAGTCAGGGTTAGTGATTGGACAAGAGCAAGGGAAGGAGTAGCACTACTCCTGAATCAGGAATTGTGGGAGTATGTGATAGAGTATAAGAAAGTAAATTCTAGATTGATATGGGTAAAACTGAAAGTTGATGGAAAGAGATGGGTGATTATTGGTGCATATGCACCTGGGCATGAGAAGAAAGATCATGAGAGGCAAGTGTTTTGGGAGCAGCTGAATGAGTGCGTTAGTGGTTTTGATGCACAAGACCGGGTTATAGTGATGGGTGATTTGAATGGAAAGGTGAGTAATGTGGCAGTTGAGGGAATAATTGGTATACATGGAGTGTTCAGTGTAGTAAACGGAAATGGTGAAGAGCTTGTAGATTTATGTGCTGAAAAAGGACTGGTGATTGGGAATAACTGGTTTAAAAAGCGAGATATACATAAGTATACGTATGTAAGTAGGAGAGATGGCCAGAGAGCGTTATTGGATTACGTGTTAATTGATAGGCGCGCGAAAGAGAGACTTTTGGATGTTAATGTACTCAGAGGTGCAACTGGATGGATGTTTGATCATTATCTTACGGAGGCGAAGGTGAATATTTGTAGAGGTTTTCAGAAAAGAAGAGAGAGTGTTGGGGGTGAAGAGAATGGTGAGAGTAAGTGATCTTGGGAAGGAGACTTGTGTGAGGAAGTACCAGGAGAGACTAAGTACATAATGGAAAAAGGTGAAAATAAAGAACGTAAAGGGAGTGGGGGAGAAATGGGTTGTATTTAGGGAAGCAGTGATGGCTCGCGCAAAAGATGCTTGCGGCATGAGAAGCGTGGGAGGTGGGCAGATTAGAAAGGGTAATGAGTGTTTGGATGAAGAAATAAGATTATTAGTGAAAGAGAAGAGAGAGGCATTTAGACTATTTTTGCAGGGAAATAATGCAAATGACTGGGAGATGTATAAATGAAAGAGGCAAGAGGTCAAGAGAAGGGTGCAAGATGTGAAAAAGAAGGCAAATGAGAGTTGGGGTGAAAGAGTATCATTAAATTTTAGGGAGAAGAAAAAATTGTATTTCAAGGAGGTAAATAAAGTGCGTAAGACACGGGAAGAAATGGGAACATCAGTGAAGGGAGATGGGGAGGTGATAACAAGTAGTGGTGATGTGAGAAGGAGATGGAGTAAGTATATTGAAGGTTTGTTGAACGTGTTTGATAATAGAGTCGCAGATATAGGGTGTTTTGATCGAGGTTGTATGCAAAGTGAGAGGGTTAGGGAGAAAAATTTGGTAAACAGAGAAGAGGTACTAAAGGCTTTGCAGAAGATGAAAGCCGGCAAGGCAGTGGGTTTGGATGTTATTGCAGTGGAATTTATTCAAAAATGGGGTGACTGTATTGTTGACTGGTTGGTAAGGTTATCTAAAGTTTGTATGACTCATGGTGAAGTACCTGGGGATTGGCGGAATGCTTGCATAGTGCCATTGCTCAAATTACAGAAGTATACGTTTGTTGAGTATGCGTGAGAAATTATATGGGAGGGTATTGATTGAGAGGGTGAAGGCATGTATAGAGCATCAGATTGTGGAAGAGCAGTGTGGTTTCAGAAGTGGTAGGATGTGAGGATCAGGTGTTAGCTTTGAAGAATGTCTGTGAGAAATACTTAGAAAAGCAAATGAATCTTTATGTAGCATTTATGGATCTGGAGACGGCTTATGATAGATTTGATAGAGATGCTATGTGGAAGGTATTAAGAATATATGGTGTGGGAGGCAAGTTGTTAGAAGCAGTGAAAAGTTTTTATCGAGGATGATAGACATGTGTACGTGTAGGAAGAGAGGGAAGTGATTGGTTCTTAGTGAATGTTGGTTTGCGGCAGGGGTGCGTGATGTCACCATGGTTGTTTAATTTGTTTATGGATGGGGTTGTTAGGGAGGTGAATGCAAGAGTTTTGGAAAGAGGGGAAAGTATGCAGTCTGTTTTGGATGAGAGAGCTTGGGAAGTGAGTCAGTTGTTGTTCGCTGATGATACAGCTCTGGTGGCTGATTCGGGTGAGAAACTGCAGAAACTGGTGACTGAGTTCGGTAAAGCGTGTGAATGAAGAAAGCTGAGAGTAAATGTGAATCAGAGTAAGGTTATTAGATACAGGAGGGTTGAGGAACAAGTCAATTGGGAGTTAAGTCTGAATGGAGAAATATATAGGAAGTGAAGTGTTTCAGATATCTGGGAGTGGATTTGGCAGAGGATGGAATCATGGAAACGGAAGTGAATCATAGGGTGGGGGAGGGGCGAAAGTTCTGCTAGCGTTGAAAAGTGTATGGAAGTCGAGAACGTTATCTTGGAAAGCAAAAATGGGTATTTTCGAAGGAATAGTAGTTTCAACAATATTATATGGTTGCGTGGCGCGGGCTATAGATAGAGTTGTGCGGGGGAGGGTGGATGTGCTGGAAATGAGATGCATGAGGACAATTTATTGTGTGAGGTGGTTCGATCGAGTAAGTATTGAAAGGGTAATAGAGATGTGTGGTAATATAAAGAGTGTGGTTTAGAGAGCAGAAGAGGGTGTTTTGCAATGGTTTGGTCACATGGAGAGAATGAGTGAGGAAAAATTGACCAAGAGGATATATTTGTCGGAGGTGGAGGGAACGAGGAGAAGTGGGAGACCAAATTAGAGGTGGAAAGGTGGAGTGAAAAAAATTTTGAGTGATCGGTGCCTGAATATGCAGGAGGGTGAAAGGCGTGCAAGGAATAGAGTGAATTGGAACGATGTGGTATACCGTGGTCGACGTGCTGTGAATGGATTGAACAAGGGCATGTGAAGCGTCTGAGGTAAATTATGGAAAGTTTTGTGGGCCCCAGATGTGGAAAGGGAGCTGTGGTTTCGGTGCATTATACATGACAGCTAGAGACTGAGTGTGAACGAATGTGGCCTTTCTTGTCTTTTCCTAATGCTACCTCGCGCACTTGCGGGGAGCGGGGTTTCTCATTCCATGTGTGACGGGGTGGCGACGGGATGGAATAAGGGCAGACAGTGTGAATTATTAGTGAAAGAGAAGAGAGAGGCATTGGGACGATTTTTGCTGGGAAATGATGCAAATGACCGGGAGATGTATAAAAGAAAGAGGCAAAAGGTTAAGGGGAATAAATGAGAACTTCAGTGAAGGGGGCTAATGGGGAGGTGATAACAAGTAGTGGTGATGTGAGACGGAGATGGAGTAAGTATTTTGAAGTTTTGTTGAATGTGTTTGATGATAGAGTGGCAGATATAGGGTGTTTTGGTCGAGGTGGTATGCAAATTGATAGGGTTAGGGAGAATGATTTGGTAAACAGAGAAGAGGTAGTAAAAGCAGTGGGTTTGGATGGTATTGCAGTGGAATTTATTAAAAAAGGGGTTGACTGTATTGTTGACTCGTTGGTAAGGTTATTTCATGTGTGTGCAACTCATGGTGAGGTGCCTGAGGATTGACGGAATCCTTGCATAGTTCCATTGTACAAAGGCAAAGGGGATAAAAGTGAGTGCTCAAATTACAGAGGTATAAGTCTGTTGAGTATTCCTGGGAAATTAATTGGGGAGGGTATTGATTGAGAGGGTGAAGCCATGTACAGAGCATCAGATTGGGGAAGAGCATTGTGGTTTCAGAAGTGGTAGAGGATATATGGATCAGGTGATTGCTTTGAAGAATGTATGTAAGAAATACTTAGAAAAGTAAATGGATTTGTATTTAGTATATTTGGATTTGGAGGAGACATATGATAGAGTTCATAGAGATGCTCTGTGGAAGGCATTAAGAATATATGGTGTGGGTGGCAAGTTGTTAGAAGCAGTGAAAAGTTTTTATCGAGGATGTAAGGCATGTGTACGTGTAGGAAGAGAGGAAAGTGATTGGTTCTGAGCGAATCTTGGTTTGCGACAGGGGTGGGTGATGTCTCCATGGTTGTTTAATTTGTTTATGGATGGGTTCTTAGGGAAGTGAATGCAAGAGTTTTGGAAAGAGTGGCTGGTATGCATTCTGTTTTGGATGATAAACCTTGGGAATTGAGTCAGTTGTTGTTCGCTGACGATGCAGCGCTGGTGGCTGATTCGTGTGACAAAGTGCTGAAGCTGGTGACTGAGTTTGGTAAAGTGTTTGAAAGAAGAAAGCTGAGAGTAAATGTGAATAAGAGCAAGGTTATTAGGTACAGTAGGGTTGAGGGATTGGAAGGTAAGTTTGGATAGAAGAAAACTTGAGGAAGTGAAGTGTCTTAGATATCTGGGAGTGAATTTCGCAGCGGAAGTGAATCATGGAAGCGGAAGTGAATCATAGGATGGGGGAGGGGGCGAAAATTCTGGGAGCGTTGATGACTGTATGGAAGTCGAGAACATTATCTCGGAAAGCAAAAATGGGTATGTTCGAAGGAATAGTGGCTCCAACAATGTTGTATGGTTGCGAGGCGTGGGCTATAGATAGAGTTGTGCGGAAGAGGGTAGATGTGCTGGACATGAGATATTTGAGGACAATATGTGGTGTGAGGTGATTTGATCGAGTAAGTAGTAATAGGGTAATAGAGATGTGTGGTAATAAAAAGAGTGTGGTTGAGAGAGCAGAAGAGGGTGTTTTGGAATGTTTTGGTCACTTGGAGAGAATGAGTGAGTAAAGATTGACCAAGAGGATATATGTGTCAGAGGTGGAGGGAACGAGGAGAAGTGGGAGACCAAATTGGAGGAGGAAAGATGGAGTGAAAAAGATTTTGAGTGATCGGGGCCTGAACATGCAGGAGCGTGAAAGGCGTGTAAGGAATAGAGTGAATTGGAACGATGTGGTATACCGTGGTCGACGTTCTGTCAATAGATTAAATCAGGTCATGTGAAGCGTCTGGGGTAAACTATGGAAAGTTCTGTGGGGCGTGGATGTGGAAAGTGAGCTGTGGTTTCGGTGCATTATACATGACAGCTAGAGACTGAGTGTGAATGAATGTGGCCTTTGTTGTCTTTTCCTAGCTCTACTTCGTGCACATGCGGGTGGAGGGTGTTGTTATTTCATTTGTGGGAGGTGGCGATGTAAATGAGTACAGGCAGACAGTATGAAGTATGTGCATTTGTATATATGTATATGTCTGTGTATATATATATATATATATATATATATATATATATATATATATATATATATATATATATATATATATATATATATATATATATATATATATATATTATATAGAGCAATTATATAGTTACAGTAAGTTGAGGGTAATACAATTGAGTATATTAGAATGATAAAAATATAATGAAGTATTTAGATATTGAGTGGAATTAACGATATAACATGAATGAAATGTATCATATAGTGGAAGTAAAAATACTGGAGCCTATATAAATTTAATCAAAATTATTCGAAATATATAAATATATATTATGAAGTAATAGTACGTTCAAATGTATGTATGTTATTTGCGTGGTGGTAGGTATTTATGTGCAAAGGGGGATGTGGGATGGGTTTGAGACTGTCTGTTTGCTGTTGATCGTATCGCTAACGGGACAGCGACAGAGTTAAATAAAAAGAGCGGAATAAGGAAGGCAGTACATTATATGATGAAGTGATTTACTTTGCCACCATGAGAGTTTCAGTGATAATTGACCAAGAGGATAATGTCAGTTGAGGCAGGTGAAAGGTACCAAATGATTTGGAAGATGGTAAAAAGATTATGTTAATCGGTACCATGTTGTATGGAGAGTAAAATGGAAAGAATTAATTGAATTTGAGCATTGGTTCCATGCCCATCCATGGCCGCAAATGAATTGAGCAGGTGTGACGTCTGGGAACATGTAAACTGTTTTTTATATGCATTTGATCTTCTGTGGAGACTATGATATATATGTGTTATATGGAAAATGGGGAGTATTGGATCCTAACCATAGTATTCCTTACGCGGTCTTCAGCGAAGACCAGAGAGCAAGGACTACAGCTAATGAACAGAATATTGTAGAAATATCATAATATGATATAACTTATATAATCCTACAAAAATAAATATAATCTATATAAAAAAATATTAAAAATATAATCAATAAATATAGACGGAGATTCAGGATATTAAGATTTGCAGGCTTAGAGCTAAATCAATATTTAAGTGGGTAGGTCTCATTCTGCAAGGTTCAATTGATGCCCTCTCTAGGAGATAAGACACAAAGTAAAAGAAAGCAAGGAAAGAGGAACAAGCATCTTCCATTAATCATGCGACAAGGAATTTTACAATTTGAGCGCTAACATTGAGGCAGATTTTGTTTATTCGAGTGTACTACAAAGCTGTGTTATTATCATATGGGGTTTCGATTAAATTCCACATTCATGCTTGGCACATTGTTATTCTGAACAGTATAAAAGAAGCAATTGATTATATTATGGGAAAAAGTAGATAATTGAACAGATCTTTTGAACTGAAATGTGTTAAATGGCAACCAGTTATATCGCACTGTTTAGTTAAGCACGATCAATATTTCTCTAAATGCTTTGTATCTTCTGAAATGAATACTTTGTATTTCTTTAAATCTTGCAGTATTGCTAATCCCTTCCTAACTCTCTCTACACTCTCTCTACTACCATGAGTCAGAACTTCAGCTATCTCTCTACTCTCTACGTAACTATCTCTCTTGCATCGTAACCTTCTCTTATTCTTACGCAGGTAGAACGTCTGTAATATATTGTATTAAATAGTTGAAAAACCCCTAAGAAACTGAAGAAGAGATATTTGCAGGAATTTAAGCATGCATCAGGACTTTGAACCAATCACAAGATATCGCCTAACGTCTTTCACCACAAGCGAAAAATGATGCCGCCTTCTGTATGAGATATATGATTTACAAAGCTTATACAAGGAGAAGCCAAGGAAAGGAGGAACCACAATATTCGCTCCACGGAGCAAGGTTATTACCAATTTGAAGGCAGCATAACATTGACGGCAGATATTGTCATAGAATTCTGATGGTACTCCAGGCTGTGTGTAGTTTAGTATATAGAAAGTGGCGCATTATTAGTCCACGTGTCTTGCTGGTAAAAGATTTTATTATAATGTTCTTAAACGTCAGAAAATTGAAACTATAATATCATGAGGAAAGAGAGTTGATATGTGTGACTCAGCTTCTGTTGAGTGAAATCATGTGTTATCATAATAGTCTGGTTATATGTCATTCAGTTAAGTATACAGGGACTCCAACTGCGCTGCAAGAACGCTTTTGTATCTTCAAAATGAAAATTATAGCTTTTATTTCTTTTCTTTCACCCTTCTTTCTGCCCGTTCGCCTCTCTCTCTCTCTCTCTCTCTCTCTCTCTCTCTCTCTCTCTCTCTCTCTCTCTCTCTCTCTCTCTCTCTCTCTCTCTCTCCATGCGCTTATTCTTACGTCTGTCGTAACGTCTGTAATATATCATTTTTTCTAGACACCGCGCTGTAAGAAGCTGAGGATACAAGATAATTTGCAGTAAATTTCAGTTTCTGCATCAGTATCCTTTGGTCAACCTGGGCAAATGCAGAGACTCCTTGCTGCAAATTGTGGTTTGGCTTAGGACATCAAAACGTTTGACCAAGGGAGATGTAACTTTAACAGGCGCTGAGAATAAGCACCATTGTTTTCAGATCAGATTTCACTTTTATGTGCCACAGGAAGCAAGAAAAAGTGTTTCCATAATAAATACATCGACTTGGGAAGAGTGAGCATTTGGCACAAGCCCACTTTTTTATGATAGGCTCCGTAGGGCGTGAATCATAATGTTATGATTTTTGAGGCTTCACTGAACGATGGTTCAAAGGTTCATAGCAATGAAGCTTGAGGCTTTCCTTGCCAGTCACTTGATAAAGGTTCACGAAAGAGTAATTCGAAGCCTCAGTGTCCCTGGAGATATGGTTCTTGCTCAGGGACTAGACCATCACAGCTGTTTGGTGTACATTGCCTACTTACAGTCTGGGGACGCGGAATACGTCTCGACTCCTCCCAGGAAAGGACAGAACAGCCCAGATGTTCGCGATCTGGGCACCTACTTCATACTAGGAATATTATCACAAAACTTGTGTTGTATAGAAAAATATTGCACGTCATCGCCCTTAGAGTTAGTCAGAACACACACACACACACACACACACACACACACACACACACACACACACACACACACACACACACACACATACACACACACACACACACACACAGACACACACACACACACACACACACACACACACACATACACATTCCAGCAATACATGATATAGAAAGGGTGACTTTAAAGGAAGTACGTATTGGTGTTGATATTAAGATATTATATGATCCTCCAAAGAATTTCAATGAACCAGAGCAAATAGAATATAATTATGAAGGAGGAACAATTAGGACGGTGCGTGAAGCAGTAAAACACTCACTTTTCAAAGGTGGTAAAAAAAAAAGAAAAAAGGGAATTCATTCATAAAGACATCAAATGAAGGAAGCGAATACTCCTAGAGATGAAGAGTTATAGAGACTTAAGTTCTTAAAACACAAACAAATAAGATATTCCCACAGCAGTGTGTCACTAAACACACTAGGATCAAATCAAGAAACACGTCATCCCTGAATATTACCTCGACACACAGCAACATGAAAATTGAGGTTATCATATATGACATAAGATTAGGAAAAGTGATCATGCAATATTTGAGATTCAAAATGTGATAAATGAGGACGTGAACTGTGTGAAAACCAACTCAAAGACATGTAATCGTGAAAACTAAACAGAACTTTACAGTTTCTAGGGTGGCGTAAATTGGGAAGTGGAGCCTAATTGCCAGGATCCAGACACTATGGGGAAGGTCGTGTGATGTTAACAGTGAAGGAATAGGAACATGGGTCTCTTTAGCCTCAGGTACAGATAGAACGTTAGAAAAAAGGATTTGTGATTCAAGAAGAGATGTCAAATTGTGAGGGAGCTTAGCGATGTGTTATGTGGAAGATAAAGGCAACCGCAGCATTAGAATGGTATAAGACAGCAAGAAAAGAGAACAGCAACATAAGAAAGGGGTAACAAAATAACATTAAAAAGAATAAGATGAAGAAGACAGGACATAATCCAAAACTTTACCACGAAATCAATAAGCGTTAATCATCAGTTAAAGAGCAACTAGAATGGTAAGGGATTCTGAAGGAAGAGTTGCAACATTTACAAGTGTTTTCATAATGGGAGAAACTATAGCTCTAACACCATAAAGGTGGAATGGGGAAGAGGTCTTGGAAATATACTTAAATATCTCGAAAAGAAATAAACAGACTACTAATAGAGCTTAACCGAGTTCAAACTCATGGTTCTGTCGAAATAAATGGTGTCTGAATGGAACAAAATTAATGAAGACATGGTTAAGGAAGACAGTATACAAGAATTTAGAATGATTTAGGATAATGTTCAAGGGATCGAACCCCATAAGTGTAAAACTCCCTTTTCGTACAGCACAGAAAAGGTATTGACAAATAGGTAACCACACACACACGTACGGGCCTCCGTGGTGTAGTGATCAGCATTACTTGCAATGAATCACAACAGGCCAGCCCGAGGTTAGACCGTGGTTGAAGCAGTCGGCCTAAACCAAATCTACACGTTCATTCTCCCCTCGGGGCTGGTCGATAGATGGTTATCAGGCTTAGGCTGGTGTGTGTGTGTGTGTTTGTGTGTGTGTGTGTGTGTGGGTGGGTGTGTATGTGCTTGCAGACGTAGGAGTAAACATGAGGCACATATATACAACGTTACTAGACGAATCTAAATCTCTCTCCACATAAAGCACTGCAGCCTTATCATCAAGATTTTGGAAGGGCTACATCTTCCCAGGCCTATTATGAACGAAGAAACAGGGGAGGGGAGTGGAGACCTATGTGTGCAGTGGCGTCTGAGGGAAAACTGTTTGATTGTGCTAGTGTCTTGTTATTTAATCGCAGGTGAGAGGGGAGGACCTCAAGACTCAAATCGAATGCTCAGAAATGTTGAGAACATCAGTAATTAGAAAAATATGTTTATTTTAAGGATATCTAAACAATATAAAGTCATTGACTGACATGGAGAGAATGAGAGAGCATATCTAAGAATTTCTGTAGAGCTGTAAATGTGTGTAAATAAAAGACCAAAAAAAAATAACTGTAAGAATAAGGCAACGCTGCCAGCTGATGTGACTCAAACATCTGGAGATTGAAACTGTTCCTCTTATCAAATGGGGGAATAGTTTTAGACCTTTAGCAGTGCCTAAATTATGATCCATGAAAGTAGGCATCGCAATTAGTTCGGTTAGCTAGACCATCTGGGTCAGTCTACGGTAAGTAGGACATGAACTACAAGCAAAGCCGAACGACTAATGCTTTAAGATATTTAGTATGAATTTCCATTAGAAATGGGTTCAAACAGAGGGAAAGTATGAAGCATAGTCAGTTTTTAAGACTAGATCCACAAAGGAGACAGAGAAGATCAAATCAAAGCTCAAGAAAGATGTCATAAGATGAGAAATTAAGGAACTAGGAAATCTAAAATACATAGTCATTGTTTATAAACATAGATGGAAATTAGTTGAGATGATTTAGAAGTTATGTAAGAAAAATAACGAATTCATTCGAAGTCAAAAAGATTATAAGTGTCTTTTCTATATTTCCTGGAGGCTGTTCAACGAGAAGAAATGCATACAACATATAAAGAATTTAATGAAAATAGTGAACAAAGGAAGAGCAAGAGGAAGTTCTGGGGATGACCAACAGATGTAAGGCAAGAAGGTTTATAAAGTGAAACATGTGATCTGGGGACATACGTACAAACACACAACGGGGAGAGAGAGAGAGAGAGAGAGAGAGAGAGAGAGAGAGAGAGAGAGAGAGAGAGAGAGAGAGAGAGAGAGAGAGAGAGAGAGAGAGAGAGAGAGAGAGAGAGAGAGAGAGAGAGAATGATATGCACAAACATACTACGGAGAGAGAAAGAATGATATGCACTATTTGAGATGTGATGATCCAGGAAGCTTATTCCCTGGTTGATGAAAGGGCAAAAAAAGTGCAGAGCATACAGGATAGTCAATGTTAGCAAAAAGAGAGATTTCATAGAAGGTTAGATACATAGAAGTTACCAATTCATTGCTTAGTAATCAAGCTGAAAAGTAGGTGGCATCGGAATTAGAAGGAATTCATCAGCAAGAAAAGGATAGACATAAATCATTAAATGTTTTTAGCTTGAAAAAAAAAGAGTTCCCCGGATATAGAAGAAAGGGGAAAGAATGGAGGACTCATAAAAAGGTAACTAGAGGGCATTGCACTGTTAGACGCAGTCTCTGTAATGATTAAAGAAGATTAGGTGGTTATAATCAGACGTCAGGGAACTACCAGTTATGGCTATATTTGATTTGGATTCATTTAGTTGGCTGATACTTATACAAGCCAAGAAACATAAAGACAAGGTGAAATTGGATGGGTTACTTATCAAACGTGTTACAGTGGAGATGGAAAAAAATAATGTGGTCACAAATTGAAATAATGGGAGACACCAAAGGAAGCAAGAGGATGAAGAAGCCCTGCTCGCACCACAGAGAAGTCAGGAATGCTCGCTGATGGAAAAGCCGGTTTGAAAGTAAGTAAAAAGTGACAGTGGATTAGTATTAGATAATAAGTAACTGGAATTCAGGGGTGTTGTTGTGGAAACAATGTTTACTCATGAGATAAGGTCTCACTTGTTTTATTCTGACAGTCAGGAGGGAAAGACAATGCCATGGAGAAAAAGGATTAGTCCTTTTGACACGGGACAACGGTAGATCTCGGGAAATAGCAGAAGAATGCTCTTTTAGACAGAGAAACTATCTGCCGATGACGCACAGGTCACGAGAGTAATGAAAAACGAGCAGGGTTGCATCACATTACCAAGGGATATAGACGCGATTGATAGCATTCAACTCGAGAAAGTGGAGAGTGATGAGGATGAGTCATAGTGAAAATGGCCTCAGTATGAAGATATCATCTAGGAGGATATAAGGCGCAGGAATCTGTCTCTGAGAGAGACTTGGGAGTCGACATCGTCCTTCATCTGTCGCCAGATTCCCACGTTAGGAGAAGACTCAAGACGATGTCACACGGGCACTTTTTCTAGCGAATTTTCTCCTGGGAACTCGCTTCTAGCGATTCACAATCGGCGGACTCAGCAACACGAGAAGAATCGCTCAGCTGCCACTTCGTCACAGCGAAACAAGAGTATGGCTCCTAACTCGGATAGGAAGGAGGCAGTTGCTGTACTTGGTATCTTATGCTTAGATGAGTTGAAAAAAAAAAAAAGATACAGGAGTTGTTAAAAGTGGACGCGGGAGAAATTCATAAAGTGTGTTCGACTGACACACACCGCTCGTGGCCTTGACTGATCAAAACGTAAACAAATACAGACTGTGCCATTCAAATCAGCAAATTGTAACCATTGTATTTGGAATGATCATACAAAAGTGTGTATTTCCTGCATTTCAGTACCACTGAAGTTCATCGAATAATACTGTTAATTGACGAATTTTACTGCGTTCCTCTAAAACTATCCTAATGCGCTCTTGACTTTTTGGTGTTTCCCGGTACAAGCAAAAGAAGACGCTTACTACAGACTTCGGCCTCAGACCACAGAAATGCAACGAAGAGTTCCCGGGAAAACATTCGCCAGAAAAAGAGTGCCTTTGTGAGACCGCTTTTAAGGAGACCAACTGTCTGCTGGTGAATATCAAAACTGCATTCAGGTTGTTCACATCCTATCCCACATAAAGCCAAAGCTAGAATATATTTCTTAAGTTTGGTCTCCGAACTTAAAGAAGCACAGAGATGATATAGAAGGTTTAGAAGAGGGCTAAAAAGATGGCGCCAGAATTACGGAAGTTGAGTTACAGAGAGGCCTTGAATTTTCTCATCTAAGAAGAAGGAAGAGTGAGGGGTGACTTGACTACAAGATTAAAGTTTTTAAACCAGATTGATTAAATAGGCGGTGAAAAGTTCCTCGAAAGATAGAGCAAACTGAGTACATAACGTGAAATTAAGAAGTGCTTTTCCAGTATAGAAGTAGTGGACATATGGAATAGACGGAAGGAGCAAATGATAAACACACAGAACATAAGCATACAAGACTTTTATGAAGATGCTCGAATAAGTAATCAAGATAAGTATTTACATTATATATACACACTTCCATTGTGTGGTGGTTCTTCGCATCGCTGACTATGATTCTTCCACTGTGGCTGGTCGATAAATGGGTACCCGACAGGGGCTGGTGTGTGTGTGCTTGTTTGTTTATGTGATTACTATTTGTGTGGCACGGGGGAGAATTGTGTGTGCATGTTCACATTGGAGGAAAGACACAGTGTACTTAAAGAAAGTTAAGAGACGTGGAAACTTGGAGCTCAACATCTCTTCCGTAGACACACGTAGTCAGCAAACACAGGAAAACACTTATGTGTTTCTAATATCACTGGCATCTGGATATCGATCTAAACTCTGAGAAACACACTCGATGGTGCGATAGATTTCTCACTAGACCATCATCCCATATGCATGAGTCTCAAACCTTGGCCTTCAGCGCTGAAACTGACCTTTCAGACGTTCAACCAAGGATCAGTCTGAGTGTCCAGGTTAGGAGGCATCTGACTGACAGCGTTGCCAGCTGCTCCCAGCAAGATAGACGACCTGGGAATGGCAATATAGATAGTGAGTTTCTAAGCTTTCGTCAGCAGGTAGTCACTCCTCGTTGGTAGTGAAAGCCGAGAGGAGAGAAAGCAGTGATAGAGGGGAGTCAAAAGAAAGAGGAGAGAAGTTATGAGAGATGGAATGGCGACAAATGGCGTGAGAAACGAGAGAGATCACAGGAGCTGGAAGCAGGGGAGGAAAAGGAATTAGAATGGAGTCACGGAGTTGAGAGTAAGTGAATGCATGTGTCAGAGATGTGAAAGGGTAGTAGGGTGAGAAAACAAGGAAATTTATACGCATTTATATAGGCGGTGACTAAAGGAGAAGAAAAAGGAGAGAGAGAGAGAGAGAGAGAGAGAGAGAGAGAGAGAGAGAGAGAGAGAGAGAGAGAGAGAGAGAGAGAGAGAGAGAGAGAGAGAGAGAGAGAGAGAGAGAGAGAGAGAGAGAGAGAGAGAGAGAGAGAGAGAGAGAGGCCCTTAAAACGCTGAAAGATTCAGGTAATTGACCTTACATCCAAAGGTTCATGTGCTAGAATTCTACATAAGAGATCTTACACTTAGCACTTAAGGCGATATTCCACGTAGGAGAATTTGCGATCTTTAGTTCCGGCGAGAATCCAAGTAAGAGATTATAGTACACCCACTACCCACAGCAATATTTTACGTACCAGAACCACTAGTGTATAACTGCTCAGTGCACGTTAAAGGGAAAATTCCTCCAGTAAATGACATACGATTTGGTGGATGGGTCAGTACTGAACTAAACAGTTTACATCTTCCTTCAAAGTATTTCATATCTCTCCCCTTCCCCCCTCCTAAGGTTTGCCCTGTACTCGTATTTGCTTTTGTGTGTATTCTTTTGTGAGTGTACGTGCCATCATGATTATTTGTGTGTAGTCCATAAGACTGGTGGTAGCCTATGGTGACTTTCGGCGGCCTCCCAACGGCCTTCAGGGCCAAACATGGAAGCATAAGACTTTACTTACATTTTGGGGTACAAATACCAAAACCTCGGAGCCTCTGGGTGCTAAATGGAGCTGAAGTAACTATAAACCTTGAAAGGTCGTCTTTGTTGGCTTTTACGGCTGGATCCGGTACGCTTGCATACTTGGATTGTGAGCAAATGAAGGTGTTCCTCATCCAGGACGGTCTAGGATGGTACACTGCTGCACATCGCTGATGACCCCATCCCACTTCGAGAGACTCTTCTGAAACGTACTTTCTGTTCTCTCCCATTGATGGTATTTTCCATCCATCGAAAGAGTATTCCCATTTTCATTCGTATCTAGAGGCGCCGAATTTTCCCTCTTTTCTGGGGAAAAGTCAATATTTAAACATATTTCTCCTGATGTGTAAAGATGTTTGGTGGTTCCAAATACGGTAATTACTTGGACGAGGACGGTCTTGTACAGGCTACTGAAGGATGAAGTGAGGTGACCATAGACAGCGTTGGCCCTATGTCATTTAGGTGTGTTTAGCCCTATTACACTTGAACTCGCATATAACTTTTCAGCAATTCTAGACATGTTTTTGAGTTATGTTAATCGTTGGAAATTCATTAGTAACTAAAATGTTGCGCTAAATCCTCAACAAAGTCAGAAACAGTATTTTGTGTGAAAATATGACATGACAATTCCCACTTTATATTCACGTTACAAATGGTATGATAAATGATGTAACATTTACTAAACGAGATGGAGAAATTTTAATACAAACCTGGACATCCTCTATTCTTATATTCATTTTTGTTTTGATACGTTAGTGCCAAGTAAAGAAATATCTGTCTGTCCCAGCAACAAGTCTTGAGTAAGCTAAGAACTGAAAAATATCCTCAGAGAAAAATGTTGAATCTTACACAATGGAGATCGTGCTCAATTAGAATTAATACTAAAACATTGAAACAAACCAAAAAATATTGGATTCGAAAACAGTTTACAAGGAAAAGGTTGAGGGCTTATTTAGAACACCTAGTGTGAATGATGTGTGGAAAGGATTAAAAACATGATATGTCAGAAAACATTGATACATATGTGAATGATATTGATTCATTCTTTTTGCAAGATTTTGAATAAATTATTCCAGCGAATAGTGCAGTAACGTTATGTCGATTATCGAGAAAGAAATGGTGAAAGAATCGTGATATCGTACAAACATGTATTGCTGTCCCTAAAGCGAATATATTAGACATAGAAAGGCCACGCGACCAGTCGATGTGCCAGCCAAGCCGCCAAAGTGTTGTGCTGAACAACTGGTTCCTACACTGTTACTGATATGGTGTATGAGAAATGTCATCAACGATTGATCTTTGCACGTGTCTTAAACAGTCTACATATAAGCAACGTAATAATTAATCTTTATAGCTCAACTATAGAATCAATTTTATGTTTTTCAACTACCGCCTGGTACGGCAAACTAAACAGTAAAGTTGAAGATAAACCTGAAAGAATTGTTAAGAAAGCTGGGAAATTGGGTGCAGACTCTAAAACACTAGATATGTTGTATCAGGGATGTGCAGTGAATCAGGAGGAGATGATCATGCAAGATGCAGCCCGTCATCATCTACATCGACACTATGTAATTTTGTGGTCAGGAAGAAGACTGCCTCTGCCTATACAGCGCACTAGTAGATTCAGGAAATCATTCGCACCAAAAAGCATTCTGCTGTCTAACCATCTACAGACACTGTGACGCCTCTGTGATAAAGCTTCTGGGTGCAGTAAATGATTCTTTATGTGATATTTTATGTGATACTTCATAATTCTATATCATAACTCTTATGCATTTTAACCTTGAATTGAGCTTTTAGCCATAAAGAATTTCATTTTGTATCATGTATGCAATTAGACTATAAAGACATCTCATCTCATCTTATTCTATTCGAAGTTCTTGTTTATTAATCATAAAGTCTTCAGCAGAGGCTTAATGCCCGGTTCATTCGATGAATCATCCTCAAATGCTGTGTTTCCTCCAGACGTGTTCTTCACCGCTTGCTGCCTCTTTAGCCGAGACTCCACGGGTTCCATCCACTACTGTGATATTTTACCTCACCAGGGTCGAGTGGTGTACATCGGTCCTCGATAACAAGCCACCAAGCACTGTGATTATGTTTGAAACTAATGTTCGCATGAATGGTCCTCTGACAACGGTGAGAAGCTTACTTGAATGGAGTGATAATCATCTCTCAGGTAATGGTTCGCCATACCTATACATATCTAAGGTTAAACAACTTCCTCTGAGAGCAAACCATCCTCGCTCCATCCACGTAATGAGTTCTGAGTATTCTTATCACAGATGTGAAAAGCATGCGATAGAATTCACAGGGGTGTAACAAAATTGACCAGAAAAACCTGATCCGTGAAAAATCTTGCTTGCAGATGTGAGATGGAGTGATCCTAGAGATAACTGCTTACACGGACAACAGTTCTTGAAGGTCTCTACAACGGAAAAAATATAAAGTTAAACTGCTTGTGGAGGGATGCGTGGATGATGATAGGGGAAGCTACTGTGAGACATCGTTAAAGGCAATCATGCTTTCATCGAAGACAACAGTTTTCATCATGAGGAAACAGCTACCTGGAATGACTACCATATAACCAGGTACGTTGGCGAATCAATATACCTTGTGACACAAGAAACTCTCTTGCTGGTCACTGATGAAAGAAGCATATTGTTATGTCTTAGTTATCCGTTTAAAGAAGGATGGTGTAGATATCCTATGAAAACACATCCTGTTGCATCGCCAAAAGCGAGGACACCCCAGTGCCTTCATAATACGTCTGGAATTTCGTATGATCCAGGTGTCGCTATACAGAGGCAGCGATCATGTGCCTCATTTCTTGCTGATCAAGAAATTGTTCTTATCAGCTTAACGTAAAGTATGTAGACGTCATCGGGCTGAAAACATTTGTAGCAAACGAAACTTTCGATTCATTCATTTGCTTTTTAGGGACTGTGTATTACTCGATGTGTCGGAGATACTTTCACTAACCTTACAAGCTCTTACACTGGACCATCCAAACTATGAGTTTGGGGTAGGTATCGTCAGGTCCCGCGTGTGGCAAGCATTCACATCTGAACGATCGATCCCTCCCACAGTGACCGCCACACTGGTCAAGGGCGGCGTTCTACTTTAACTGAAGCCTGTCGCAGCTGAACCAGCGCTAACACCAAAAGTTGATGAGTGTGTAGGTCATGGCTGGTATCTGAAAGTCGTAGAATTCGTCACAGAAAAAACAGTTCTGCACTGAGTACTCGTTTCTCCCAGAGAAAGAATGCGGAAATTTGTTCATGTCCTATTATCAAAAAGTCTTTAAGATGTATGACAGTAGTTTAACTGCAGCATATACGCACACATAAAGGCTGTCAATTCTAGTCTCAACCAATAGTTAAAAAATGCACCAGGACATTCTGAAGTCAGTGAAGGTGGTTACCCCTGTCTTTCTTTATGCATATATATATATATATATATATATATATATATATATATATATATCATAGAAGCATCCAACAGCCAGGATCGAACCCGGGAGCCCTGTGCAACAGGCGGAAGCGCTACCGCTAAGCTATGATAGCCTAGCGGTAGCACTCCCGCCTGTTGCACAAGGAGCCCGGTTTCGATCCAGGCTGTTGGAGGTTTGTAGGTTCTATGAAGGTGGGCGTTCATATGTACTTTGTCATGTATATATATATATATATAGCTTTTTCTTATCTTGGTTACATCTACACACATCCAGACACCCCAATCTGAGCCTTCGAGGAGATGAGCACTCCCCGCGTGACTCCTTCTGTTTCCCCTTTTAGAAAGTTAAAATACAAGGAGGGGAGGGTTTCCAGCCCCCCACTCCCGTCCCCTTTAGTCGCCTTCAAGGACACGCGGGGAATGCGTGGGAAGTATTCTTTCACCCCTATCCCCAGGAATCGAAAGTAGTATGTTTGAGGAAAGGAACCTGGATTAATTTTGCTCTGAGTGAAGGGAAGCTAAAGGGTAAAGATGAACAGTGGTTTGGGAATGTTTTAGGTTTAAAGTCAGGGGTTGGTGAAAGGACAAGAGCAAAGGAAGGAGTAGCACTACTCCTGAAACATGAGTTGTGGGAGTATATGATAGAGTGTAAGAAAGAAAACTCTAGATTGATATGGGTAAAACTGAGAGTGGATGGAGAGAGATAGGTGACTAGTGTTGCCTATGCACCTGGGCAAGAGAAGAAAGATCATGAGAGGCAAGTGTTTTGGGAGCAGCTGAGTGAGTGTATTAGCAGTTTTGATGCACGAGACCGGGTTATAGTGATGGGTGATTTGAATGCAAAGGTGAGTAATGTGGCAGTTGAGGGGATAATTGGTGTACATGGGGTGTTCAGTGTTTTAAATTGAAATGGTGAAGAGCTTGTATATTTATGTGCTGAAAAAGGACTAGTGATTGGGAATACCTGGTTTAAAAAGAGAGATATATCTAAGTATACGTATGTAAGTAGGGGAGATGGTCAGAGATTGGATTATGTGTTAATTGATAGGCGCGCGAAAGAGAGGCTTTTGGATGTTAATGTGCTGAGAGGTGCAACTGGAGGGATGTCTGATCATTACCTTGTGGAGGCGAAGGTGAAGATTTGTAGAGGTTTTCAGAAAAGAAGAGAGAATGTTGGGGTTAGGAAAGTGGTGAGAGTAAGTGAGCTTGCGAAGGAGACTTGAGTGAGAAAGTATCAGGAGAGACTGAGAGCAGAAAAGAAAAAGTTGAAAGCAAAGGACGTATGGGGAGTCGGGGAGGAATGGGATGAATTTATGGAAGCAGTGATGGTTTGCGCAAACGAAGCTTGTGGCAAGAGAATCTTGAGAGGTGGGCAGATTAGAAAGGGTAGTGGGTGGTGGGATGAAGAAGCAAGATTACTAGTGAAAGAAAAGAGAGAGGCATTTGGACTTTTTTTGCAGGGAAATAGTGGAAATAGCTGGGAGATGTATAAAAGAAAAATGCAGGAGGTCAAGAAAAAGGTGCAATGGGTGAAAAAGAGGGCAAAAGAAAGTTGGGTTTGAGAGAGTATCACTAAATATTAGGGTGAATGAAAAGATGTTTTAGAAGGAGATAAAGAAAGTGCGTAAGACAAGAGACCAATTGGAGCATCGGTGATGAGGGTTAATTGGGAGATAATACCACGTAGTGGCGATTTGAGAAGGAGATGGAGTGAATATCTTCATGGTTTGTTGAATGTAGCACATGATAGAGTGGCAGACATAGGGTGTTATGGTCGAGGTGGTGTGCAAAGTGAAAGGACAGGGAGAATGATTTGGTAAAAAGAGAAGAGGTAGTGAAAGCTTTGCGGAAGATGAAAGCCGGCAAGGCGGCGGATTTGGATGGTATTGCAGTACAATCTATTAAAAAAGGGGATGACTGTGTTGTTGACTGGTTGGTGAGGATATTCAGTGAATGTATGGCTCATGGCAAACTGCCTGAGGATTGGCGGAATGCATCCATAGTGCTATTGTACAAAGGCAAATGGGATAAACGTGAGTGTTCAGATTACAGAGGTATTAGTTTGTTTATCATTCCTGGGAAATCATATGGCAGGGTATTGATTGAGAGGGTGAAGGCATGTACAGAGCACTGAATTGGGGAAGAGCAGTGCGGTTTCAGAAGTTGTAGGGGAAGTGCGAATCAGGTGTTTGCTTTGAGGAATGTAAGTGATAAAAATCTAGAAAAACAAATAGATTTGTATGTAGCATTTATAGATTTAGAGAAGGCATGTGAGAGTTGATACAGATGCTCTTTGGAAGGTATGAAGAGTAAATGACGTAGGAGGCAAGTAGCTGGAAGCAGTGAAAAGTTTTGTAGAGGGTGTATAGAGTAGAAAGAGAGGAAATTGATTGGTTCTCAGTGAATGTCGGTTTGCTGCAAGGATGCGTGATGTCTCCATGGTTGTTTGATTTGTTTATGGATGGGGTTGTTAGGGAGGTGAATGCAAGAGTTTTGGAGAGAGGGGTAAGTATTCAGTCTGTTGTAGATGAGAGGGCTTGGGAAGTGTCAGTTGTTGTTCGCATGATACACCTCTGGTGGCTGATTCGGGTGAGAAACTGCAGAAGCTGGTGACTGAGTTTGGTAAAGTGTGTGAAAGAAGAAATCTGAGAGTAAATGTGAATAAGAGCAAGGTTATCAGATACAGTAGGGCTGAGGGACAAGTCAATTGGGAGGTAAGTTTAAATGGAAAGAAAATGAAGGAAGTGAAGTGTTTTAGATATCTGGGAGTGGATTTGGCAGCTGATGGAACCATGGAAGCGCAATTCAGTCACAGGGTGGGGGAGGGGGCAAAGCCTCTTGGAGCGTTGAAAAATGTGTGGAAGGCGAGAGCATTATCTCGGAAAGCAGAAATGGGTATGTTTGAAGGAATAGTGGTTCCAACAATGTTATATGGCTGCAAGACGTGGGCGATAGATAGGGTTATGCAAAAGAGGGTGGATGTGTTGGAAATGAAATGTGTGAGGACAAATATGTAGTGTGAGGTGCTTTGATCGAGTAAGTAATGAAAGGGTAAGAAAAGTGCCTGGCAATAAAAAGAGTGTGTTTGAGAGATCAGAAGACGCTGCATTGAAATGGTTTGGTCACATGGAGAGAATGAGTAAGGAAAGATTGACCAAGAGGATATATGTGTCAGAGGTGGAGGAAACGATAAGAAGTGGGAAACCAAATTGGAGGTGGAAGGATGGAGTGAAAAAGATTTTGAGCGATCGGGGCCTGAACATGCAGGAGGGTGAAAGGCGTGCAAGGAATAGAGTAAATTGGAACTATGTGGTATACAGGGGTCGACGTGCTATCAATGGATTGAACCAGGGCATGTGAAGCGTCTGGGGTAAAAAATGGAAAGTTTTGTGGGGCCTGGATGTGGAAACGGAGCTGTGGTTTCGGTGCATTATACAAGACAGCTACGGACTGAGTGTAAATGAATATGGCCTTTGTAGTCTTTTACTAGCGTTACCTCGATAACGCGGGAAACAGCGACAAAATAAAATAATGTGGCATGAGAAGAGTGGGAGGTGGGCTGTTTAGAAAGGGTAGTGAGTGGTGGGATGAAGAAGTAAGAGTATTAGTGAAAGAGAAGAGAGAGGCATTTGGACGATTTTTGCAGGGAAAAAATGCAATTGAGTGGGAGAAGTATAAAAGAAAGAGACAGGAGGTCAAGAGAAAGGTGCAAGAGGTGAAAAAAAGGGCAAATGAGAGTTGGGGTGAGAGACTATCAGTAAATTTTAGGGAGAATAAAAAGATGTTCTGGAAGGAGGTAAATAGGGTGCGTAAGACAAGGGAGCAAATGGGAACTTCAGTGAAGGGCGCAAATGGGGAGGTGATAACAAGTAGCGGTGATGTGAGAAGGAGATGGAATGAGTATTTTGAAGGTTTGTTGAATGTGTCTGATGACAGAGTGGCAGATATAGGGTGTTTTGGTCGAGGTGGTGTGCAAAGTGAGAGGGTTAGGGAAAATGATTTGGTAAACAGAGAAGAGGTAGTAAAAGCTTTGCGGAAGATGAAAGCCGGCAAGGCAGCAGGTTTGGATGGTATTGCAGTGGAATTTATTAAAAAAGGGGGTGACTGTATTGTTGACTGGTTGGTAAGGTTATTTAATGTATGTATGACTCATGGTGAGGTGCCTGAGGATTGGCGGAATGCGTGCATAGTGCCATTGTACAAAGGCAAAGGGGATAAGAGTGAGTGCTCAAATTACAGAGGTATAAGTTTGTTGAGTATTCCTGGTAAATTATATGGGAGGGTATTGATCGAGAGGGTGAAGGCATGTACAGAGCATCAGATTGGGGAAGAGCAGTGCGGTTTCAGAAGTGGTAGAGGATGTGTGGATCAGGTGTTTGCTTTGAAGAATGTATGTGAGAAATACTTAGAAAAGCAAATGGATTTGTATGTAGCATTTATGGATCTGGAGAAGGCATATGATAGAGTTGATAGAGATGCTCTGTGGAAGGTATTAAGAATATATGGTGTGGGAGGCAAGTTGTTAGAAGCAGTGAAAAGTTTTTATCGAGGATGTAAGGCATGTGTACGTGTAGGAAGAGAGGAAAGTGATTGGTTCTCAGTGAATGTAGGTTTGCGGCAGGGGTGTGTGATGTCTCCATGGTTGTTTAATTTGTTTATGGATGGGGTTGTAAGGGAGGTAAATGCAAGAGTCCTGGAAAGAGGGGCAAGTATGAAGTCTGTTGGGGATGAGAGAGCTTGGGAAGTGAGTCAGTTGTTGTTCGCTGATGATACAGCGCTGGTGGCTGATTCATGTGAGAAACTGCAGAAGTTGGTGACTGAGTTTGGTAAAGTGTGTGGAAGAAGAAAGTTGAGAGTAAATGTGAATAAGAGCAAGGTTATTAGGTACAGTAGAGGTGAGGGTCAAGTCAATTGGGAGGTGAGTTTGAATGGAGAAAAACTGGAGGAAGTGAAGTGTTTTAGATATCTGGGAGTGGATCTGTCAGCGGATGGAACCATGGAAGCGGAAGTGGATCATAGGGTGGGGGAGGGGGCGAAAATTTTGGGAGCCTTGAAAAATGTGTGGAAGTCGAGAACATTATCTCGGAAAGCGAAAATGGGTATGTTTGAGGGAATAGTGGTTCCAACAATGTTGTATGGTTGCGAGGCGTGGGCTATGGATAGAGGTGTGCGCAGGAGGATGGATGTGCTGGAAATGAGATGTTTGAGGACAATGTGTGGTGTGAGGTGGTTTGATCGAGTAAGTAACGTAAGGGTAAGAGAGATGTGTGGAAATAAAAAGAGCGTGGTTGAGAGAGCAGAAGAGGGTGTTTTGAAATGGTTTGGGCACATGGAGAGAATGAGTGAGGAGAGATTGACCAAGAGGATATATGTGTCGGAGGTGGAGGGAACGAGGAGAAGAGGGAGACCAAATTGGAGGTGGAAAGATGGAGTGAAAAAGATTTTGTGTGATCGGGGCCTGAACATGCAGGAGGGTGAAAGGAGGGCAAGGAATAGAGTGAATTGGAGTCATGTGGTATACAGGGGTTGACGTGCTGTCAGTGGATTGAATCAAGGCATGTGAAGCGTCTGGGGTAAACCATGGAAAGCTGTGTAGGTATGTATATTTGCGTGTGTGGACGTGTGTATGTACATGTGTATGGGGGGGGGGGAGGTTGGGCCATTTCTTTCGTCTGTTTCCTTGCGCTACCTCGCAAACGCGGGAGACAGCGACAAAGTATAAAAAAAAAAAAAAAAAAAAAAAAAAAAAAAATATATATATATATCGTACAAACTTCCAACAGCCAGGATCGATCCCGGGACGCCTGTGCAACAGGCGGGAATGCTACCGCCAGGCTAGGGCCCTAGCTAATAGGAAATAACTATTCGAATAGTATGTATTCGAATATCCTTCGTCTCACGTTGGTGAGCAACGGGGTCTACACCAGTCATTTCCCAACAAGCGCACATAGCCAGCAGCCAGCATTTTACCGATCGTAATTGTACAACGCGGAAGTATATGAATACAAACAAATTGCACAGGAACGCGCACCTTCGTAGAACATACAAACTTCCAGCACCCAGGATCGAAACCGGGATCCCTGTGCAACAGGCGGGAATGCTACCGCTAGGCTATGGGTCTGGGCGATTACTGGTGCATATGCACCTAGGCATGAGAGGCAAGAGATCATGAGAGGCAAGAGTTTTGGGAGCAGCTGAGTGATTGTGTTAGTAGTTTTGATGCACGAGACCGCGTTATAGTGATGGGTGATTTTAATGCAAAGGTGAGTGATGTGGCAGTTGAGGGAATAATTGGTGTGCATAGTATTTTCAGTTTTGCAAATGGAAATGGTGAAGAGCCTGTAGATTTGTTTGCTGAAAAAGGACTGGTGATTAGGAATACCTGGTTTAAAAAGTGAGATATACATAAGTATACGTATGCAAGCAGGAGAGATGGCGAGAGAGCGTTGTTGGTTTACGTGTTAATTGATAGGCGCTATTGTGCAAAGGGTATAAAGATGAGTGTTCATGTTACAGAGGTATAAGCGTATTGAGTATTCCTGGGAAATTATATGGGAGGGTATTGATTGTGAGGGTGAAGGCATGTACAGAACATCAGACTGGGGAAGAGCAGTGTGGTTTCAGAAGTGGTTGAGGATGTGTGGATCAGGTGTTTGTTCTGAAAAAATGAATGTTAGAAATGATTAGAAAAACAAAAGGATTTTTATCTAGCCTCTATGGATCTAGAGAAGGCATATGATAGAGTTGATAGAGATGCTTTGTGGAAGGTATTAAGAATATATGGTGTGGGAGGTAAATTGCTAGAAGGAGTGAAAAGTTTTTATCGACGATATAAGGCATGTGTACGTGTAGGAAGAGAGGAAAGTGATTGGTTCTCAGTGAATGACGGTCTGCGGCAGGAGTGTGTGATGTTTCCACCGTTGTTTCATTTGTTTAGGGATGGGATTGTTAGGGAGGTGAATGCAAGAGTTTTTTAGAGAGGGGTAAGTATGCAGTCTGTTTTGGATGAGAGGGCTTGGGAAGTGTCAGTTGTTGTTAGCATGATACAGCTCTGGTGGCTGATTCGGGTGAGGAACTGCAGAAACTGGTGACTGAGTTTGGTAAAGTGTGTGAAAGAAGAAAGCTGAGAGTAATTGTTGATAAGAGCAAGGTTATCAGGTACAATAGAGTTGGGGGATGGGTCAACTGGGAGGAAAGTTAGAATGGAGAAAAACTGGAGCATGTGCAGTGTTTCAGATATCTGGGAGTGGATTTGGCAATGGATGGAACCATGGAAGCGGAAGTGAGTCACAGGATGGGGGAGGAGGCATAAGTTCTGGGAGCGTTGAAAAATGTGTGGAAGGCGGGAGAATTATCTCGGAAAGTATAAATGGATATGTTTAAAGGAATACTAGTTCCAACATTGTTATATGGTTGCGAGGCGTGGGCGATAGATAGGGTTGTGCGAAGGAGGGTGGATGGGTTGGAAATGAGATGTTTGAGGACAATATATGGTGTGAGGTGGTTTGATCGAGTAGGTAATGAAAGGGTAAGAGAAGTGTGTGGTAATAAAAAGAGTATGGTTGAAATATCGGAAGAGGGTGTTTTGAAATGGTTTGGTCACATGGAGAGAATGAATTCGGAAAGACTGACAAAGAGGATACATGTGTCACAGGTGAAGGGAACGAGAAGTGGTAGACCAAATTGGAGGTGGAACGATGGAGTGTAAAAGATTTTGAGCGATCAGTTCTTGACATACAAGAGGGTGAAAGGCGTGCAAGGAATAGAGTGAATTGGAACGATGTGATATATCGGGGTTGACGTGCTGTCAATGGATTGAACCAGGGCATGCGAAACGTCTGGGGTAAACCATGGAAAGATTTGGGAGGCCTGGATGGGGAAAGGGAGCTGTGGTTTCGATGCATTATACAAGAGAGTTAGAGACAGCGTGATCGAATGTTGCCGTAGTTGTCTTTTCCTGGCGCTATCTCGTTATCGCGGGAGACAGCGACAAAGTAAAATAATAAACATATATATATATATATATATATATATATATATATATATATATATATATATATATATATATATATATATATATATATATATATATATACATTTTTTTTTTTTTTTTTTTTTTGCTTTGTCGCTGTCTCCCGCGTTTGCGAGGTAGCGCAAGGAAACAGACGAAAGAAATGGCCCAACCCACCCCCATACACATGCCTTGATTCAATCCACTGACAGCACGTCAACCCCGGTATACCACATCGCTCCAATTCACTCTATTCTTTGCCCTCCTTTCACCCTCCTGCATGTTCAGGCCCCGATCACACAAAATCTTTTTCACTCCATCTTTCCACCTCCAATTTGGTCTCCCTCTTCTCCTCGTTCCCTCCACCTCCGCCACATATATCCTCTTGGTCAATCTTTCCTCACTCATTCTCTCCATGTGACCAAACCATTTCAAAACAACCTCTTCTGCTCTCTCAACCACGATCTTTTTATTTCCACACATCTCTCTTACCCTTACGTTACTTACTCGATCAAACCACATCACACCACACATTGTCCTCAAACATCTCATTTCCAGCACATCCATCCTCCTGCGCACAACTCTATCCATAGTCCACGCCTCGCAACCATACAACATTGTTGGAACCACTATTCCTTTAAACATACCCATTTTTGCTTTCCGAGATAATGTTCTCGACTTCCACACATTCTTCAAGGCTCCCAGAATTTTGGCCCCCTCCCCCACCCTATGATCCACTTCCGCTTCCATGGTTCCATCCGCTGCCAGATCCACTCCCAGATATCTAAGATACTTCACTTCCTCCAGTTTTTCTCCATTCAAACTCACCTCCCAATTGAATTGACCCTCAACCCTACTGTACCTAATAACCTTGCTCTTATTCACATTTACTCTTAACTTTCTTCTTTCACACACTTTACCAAACTCAGTCACCAGCTTCTGTAGTTTCTCACATGAATCAGCCACCAGCGCTGTATCATCAGCGAACAACAACTGACTCACTTCCCAAGCTCTCTCATCCCCAACAGACTTCATACTTGCCCCTCTTTCCAAAACTCTTGCATTCACCTCCCTAACAACCCCATCCATAAACAAATAAAACAAACATGGAGACATCACACACCCCTGCCGCAAACCTACATTCACTGAGAACCAATCACTTTCCTCTCTTCCTACACGTACACATGCCTTACATCCTCGATAAAAACTTTTCACTGCTTCTAACAACTTGCCTCCCACACCATATATTCTTAATACCTTCCACAGAGCATCTCTATCAACTCTATCATATGCCTTCTCCAGATCCATAAATGCTACATACAAATCCATTTGCTTTTCTAAGTATTTCTCACATACATTCTTCAAAGCAAACACCTGATCCACACATCCTCTACCACTTCTGAAACCACACTGCTCTTCCCCAATCTGATGCTCTGTACATGCCTTCACCCTCTCAATCAATACCCTCCCATATAATTTGCCAGGAATACTCAACAAACTTATACCTCTGTAATTTGAGCACTCACTCTTATCCCCTTTGCCTTTGTACAATGGCACTATGCACGCATTCCGCCAATCCTCAGGCACCTCACCATGAATCATACATACATTAAATAACCTTACCAACCAGTCAACAATACAGTCACCCCCTTTTTTAATAAATTCCACTGCAATACCATCCAAACCTGCTGCCTTGCCGGCTTTCATCTTCCGCAAAGCTTTAACTACCTCTTCTCTGTTTACCAACTCATTTTCCCTAACCCTCGCACTTTGCACACCACCTCGACCAAAACACCCTATATCTGCCACTCTATCATCAAACACATTCAACAAACCTCCAAAATACTCACTCCATCTCCTTCTCACATCACCACTACTTGTTATCACCTCCCCATTTGCACCCTTCACTGAAGTTCCCATTTGCTCCCTTGTCTTATGCACTTTATTTACCTCCTTCCAGAACATCTTTCTATTCTCCCTAAAATTTAATGATACTCTCTCACCCCAACTCTCATTTGCCCTTTTTTTCACCTCTTGCACCTTTCTCTTGACCTCCTGTCTCTTTCTTTTATACGTCTCCCACTCAATTGCATTTTTACCCTGCAAAAATCGTCCAAATGCCTCTCTCTTCTCTTTCACTAATACTCTTACTTCTTCATCCCACAACTCACTACCCTTTCTAATCAACCCACCTCCCACTCTTCTCATGCCACAAGCATCTTTTGCGCAATCCATCACTGATTCCCTAAATACATCCCATTCCTCCCCCACTCCCCTTACTTCCATTGTTCTCACCTTTTTCCATTCTGTACTCAGTCTCTCCTGGTACTTCCTCATACAAGTCTCCTTCCCAAGCTCACTTACTCTCACCACCCTCTTCACCACAACATTCACTCTTCTTTTCTGAAAACTCATACAAATCTTCACCTTATCCTCCACAAGATAATGATCAGACATCCCTCCAGTTGCACCTCTCAGCACATTAACATCCAAAAGTCTCTCTTTCGCGCGCCTGTCAATTAACACGTAATCCAATAACGCTCTCTGGCCATCTCTCCTACTTACGTAAGTATACTTATGTATATCTCGCTTTTTAAACCAGGTATTCCCAATCATCAGTCCTTTTTCAGCACATAAATCTACAAGCTCTTCACCATTTCCATTTACAACACTGAACACCCCATGTATACCAATTATAGCGGTGCCTAAATGTGTGTGGATGTAACCAAGATGTGAAAAAAGGAGAGATAGGTAGTATATTTGAGGAAAGGAACCTGGATGTTTTGTCTCTGAGTGAAACGAAGCTCAAGGGTAAAGGGGAAGAGTGGTTTGGGAATGTTTTGGGAGTAAAGTCAGGGGTTAGTGAGAGGACAAGAGCAAGGGAAGGAGTATCAGTACTCCTGAAACAGGAGTTGTGGAAGTATGTGATAGAATGTAAGAAAGTAAATTCTCGATTAATATGGGTAAAACTGAAAGTTGATGGAGAGAGATGGGTGATTATTGGTGCATATGCACCTGGGCATGAGAAGAAAGATCATGAGAGGCAAGTGTTTTGGGAGCAGCTGAATGAGTGTGTTAGTGGTTTTGATGCACGAGACCGGGTTATAGTGTTGGGTGATTTGAATGCAAAGGTGAGTAATGTGGCAGTTGAGGGAATAATTGGTATACATGGGGTGTTCAGTGTATATATATGTATATATATATATATATATATATATATATATATATATATATATATATATATATATATATATATATATCACATGAAAACCTCCAACAGCCAGGATCAAACCCGGGACCCATGTACAAGAGGCGGGAATGGTAACCGCTAGGCTAGGGACCTGGCTAGCAGGAAATAACTATTTGAATGCTAAATACTCGAATACCCTTCCTCTCACTTTGGATGAGCAACGGGGTCTACATCGGTTATTTCCCAACAGGCGCACATAGCCAGCAGGTAGCATTTTACTGAATCTAACTGTACAGCGCAGAGGTATATGAACAGGAATAAATTGCATATGAACGCGCACCTTCATAAAACATACAAACCTCCAACAGCCAGGATCGAACCCGGGACACCTGTGCAAGAGACGGGAATGCTGACCGCTAGGCTATGGGCCTGGCTAATAGGAAATAACTATTAGAATACTAAGTACTTGAATACCCTTTGCCTCACATTGTTGAGCAACGGGGTCTATACCGGTTATTTCAAAAGAGACGCACATAGCCAGCAGATAGTATTTTCCGAACCTAACTTTACAACGCAGAGGTATATGAATTGCATAAAGCGGATATGAACGCGCAGCTTCATAGAACATAAAAAGCTAGAAGAGCCAGGATCGAACCCGGGACCCCTGTGCAAGAGGCGGGAATGCTAGGCTATGGTCCTGGCTAATAAGAAATAACTATTGGAATACTAAGTACTCGAATACCCTTCATCTCACATTGGTGAGCAACGGGGTCTGTTTGGAAGTAACCGGTGTAGACACCGTTGCTCACCAATGTGAGACGAAGGGTATTCGAGTACTTAGCATTCGAATAGTTATTTCCTATTAGCCAGGGCCATAACCTAGCGGTTAGCATTCTCACTCTTGCACAGGGGGTCCGGGTTCGATCCTGGCTGTTGAAGGTTTGTATGTTCTATGAAGGTGCGCGTTCATAAGCACTTTACTTATATATATATATATATATATATATATATATATATATATATATATATATATATATATATATATATATATATATATATATATATATATATATATATATATATATATATATATATATATATATATATATATATATATATATATATATATATATATATATATATATATATATATATATATATATATATATATATATATATATATATATATATATATATATATATAAATACATATATATATATATATATATATATATATATATATATATATATATTCTAACTTTCTAAAGAGGAAACAGAAGGAGTCACGTGGGGAGAGCTCATCCTCCTAAAAGGCTCAGACTGGGGTGTCTAAATGTGTGTGGATGTAACCAACATGAAAAAAAGGAGAGAGAGGTAGTATGTTTGAGAAACGGAGCATGGATATTCTAGCTCTGAGTGAAACGAAGCTAAAGGGTAAAGAAGAGTTTTTTTGGGAGTGCCTTGGGAGTAAATTCAGGGGTTAGTGAGAGGACAAGAGCAAGGGAAGGAGTAGCACTACTCCTGAAACAGGAATGGTGAGAGTATGTGAAAGAGTGTAAGAAAGTAAACTCTAGATTGATATGGGTAAAAATAAAGGTGTAAGAAGAGAAATGGGTTATTATTAGTGCATATGCACCTGGGCATGAGAAGAAAGATCATGAGAGGTAAGTGTCTTGGGAGCAGCTGAATGAATGTGTTAGTAGTTTTGATGAACGAGACCGGGTTATAGTGATAGGTGATTTGAATGCCAACGTGAGTAATGTGGCAGTTGAGGGATTAATTAGTGTACATAGGGTTTTCAGTGTTGCAAATGGAGATGGTGAAGAGCTTGTAGATTTGTTTGCTGAAAAAGGACTGGCGATTGGGAATACCTGGTTTAAAAAGTGATATATACATAACTATACCTATGTAAGTAGGAGAGATGGCCAGAGAGCGTTATTGGGTTACGTGTTAATTGATAGGCGCGTGAAAGAGAGACTTTTGGATGTTAATGTGCTGAGAGGGGGAACTGGAGGGATGTCTGATCATTACCTTGTGGAGGCGAAGGTGAAGATTTGTAGAGGTTTTCAGAAAAGAAGGTAGAATGTTTGGATGAAGAGAGTTGTGTGAGTAAGTGAGCTTGGGAAAGAGAATTGTGTTAGGAAGTACCAAGAGAGACTGAGTGCAGGAAGGAAAAATTTGAGAGCAGAGGACATAAAAGGAATGGAGGAGGCATGGGATGTATCTAGCGAAGCAGTGATGGATTGCGCAAACGATACTTATGGCATGGCTTGCGCGGGAGGTGGGCAGATTAGAAAATGTAATGAGTGGTAGGATGAAGAAGTAAGATTATTAGTTAAAGAGAAGAGAGAGGCATTTGGACGATATTTGCAGAGAAAAAGTGTAAATGAGTGGGAGATGTATGAAAGAAAGAGGCAGGAGGTCGAGAGAATGGAGCAAGAGGTGAAAAAGAGTGCAAATGAGAGTTGGAGTGAGAGAGTATCATTAAATCTTAGGGAGAATAAACAGATGTTTTGGAAGGTGGTAAATAAAGTGCGTAAAAGAAGAGAATAAATGGGAACTTCGGTGAAGGAGACTAATGGGGAGGTAATAACAAGTAGTGGTGATGTGAAAAGGAGATGGAGTGAGTATTTTGAAGGTTTGTTGAATGTGTTAGATGATAGAATGGCAGACATAGGGTGTTTTTCTCGAAGTGGCCTACGAAGTGAGAGGGTTAAGGAGAATTATATGGTAAATAGAGAAGAGGTAGTGAAAGTTTTGCGGAAGATGAAAGCCTGCAAAACGGCAGGTTTGGATGGTATTGCAGTGGAATCTATTAAAAAAGGGGTGACTGTGTTGTTCACTGGTTGGTAAGGATATTCAATGTATGTATGACTCATTGTGAAGTGCCTGAGGATTGGCGGAATGAATGCATAGTGCTATTGTACAAAGGCAAAGGGTATGAACATGAGTGCTCAAATCACAGAGGTATAAGTGTGTTGAGTATTCCTGGTAAATTATATGGGAGGGTATGACTGAGAGGGTGAAGGCATGTACAGAGCATCAGATTGGGGAAGGGCAGTGTGGATTTAGAAGTGGTTGAGGATGTGTGGATCAAGCGTTTGCTTTGAAAAATGAATGTTAGAAATACGTAGAAACACAAAGGGATTTTTATTTAGCCTTTATGGATCTAGAGAAGGCATATGATAGAGTTGATAGAGATGCTCTGTAGAAGGTACTAAGAATATATGGTGTGGGAGGTAAGTTGCTAGAAGCAGTGGAAAGTTTTCATCGACGATGTAAGGCATGTGTAAAAGTAGGAAGAGAGGAAAATGATTGGTTCTCAGTGAATGTCGGTTTGCGGCAGGAGTGCGTGATGACTCCATGGATGTTTGATTTGTTTATGGATGGGATTGTTAGGAAGGTGAATGTAAGAGTTTTTTTTAGAGAGGGGCAAGTATGCAGTCTGTTTTGGATGAGAAGGCTTGGGAAGTGAGTCAGTTGTTGTTTGCTGATAAAAGAGCGCTCATGGCAGATTCGGGTTAGAAACTGCAGAAACTGGTGACTGAGTTTGGTAAAGTGTGTGGAAGAAGAAAGCTGAGAGTAAATGTGAATAAGATCAACGTTATTAGGTACAGTAGGGTTGCGGGACGGGTCAATTTGGAGGAAAGTTAGATTGGAGAGAAACTGGAGAATGGCTAATAGGAAATATCTATTCCCGTCTCTTCAACGGGTGTCCCGGGTTCGATCTTGGCTGTTGGAGGTTTGTATGTTCCATGAAGGTGCGCGTTAATATGCACTTTATTCGTATTCATATATCTCCGTGTTGTACAGTTCGGATCGGTAAAATGCTATCTGCTGGCTATGTGCGCCTGTTGGGAAATAACTGGTGTAGACCCCGCTGTTCACCGATGTGAGACGAAGGGTATTCGAGTACTTAGTATTCGAATAGTTATTTCACATTAGCCAGGCACATAGCCTAACGGTTACCATTCGCGCCTCTTGCACAAGAGTCCCGGGTTGGATCCTGGCTGTTGGAGGGTTGTATGTTCTATGAAGGTGCGCGTTCATATGCACTTTATTCGTATTCATATACCTCCACGTTGTACAGTTATGTTCGGTAAAATGCTATATGCTGGTTATGTGCGCCTATTTGGATATAACCAGTGTAGACCCCATTGCTCACCAATGTGAGTCGAACGGTGTTCGAGTACTTAGTATTCGAATAGGTATTTCCTATTAGCCAGGCCCATATCCTAGCCGTTAGCATTCCCGCCTCTTGCACAGGGGTCCCGGAATCAATCCTGGCTGTTGGAGGTTTGAGTGTTCTATGAAGGTGCGCGTTCATGTGCACTTTATTCGTATCTTAACTTTCTAAAAGGGTAAATAGAAGGAGTCATGCAGGGAGTCCTCATCCTCCTCGAAGGCTCAGATTGGGGGGTCTAAATGTGTGTGGATGTAACCAAGATAAGGAAAAAAGGAGAAATAGGAAGTACGTTTGAGTAGAGGAACCTTGATGTTTTTGCTCTGAGTGAAACGAAACTCAAGGGTAAAGAGGAAGTGTGGTTTGGGAATGTCTTGGGAGTAAAGTCAGGGGTTAGTGACAGGACAAGAGGAACGGAAGGAGTAGCACTACTCCTGAAACAGGAGTGGTGGGAGTATGTGATAGAGTATAAGAAAGTAAACTCTAGATCGATATGGGTAAAACTGAAAGTGGGTGGAGGGAGATAGGTGATTATTGGATCATATGCACCTGGGCATGAAAAGAAAGATCATGAGAGGCAAGTGTTTTGAGAGCATCTGAGTGAGTGTGTAAGTAGTTTTGATGCACGGTAGCGGGTTATAGTGATAGGTCATTTGAATGCCAAGGTGAGTAATGTGGCAGTTGAAAGAATTATTCGTGTACATGCTGTGTTCAGTGTTGGAAATGGGAATGGTGAAGAGCTTGTAGATTTATGTGTTGAAAAAGGACCGGTGATTGGGAATACTTGGTTTAAAAGTGAAGATATACATAAGTGTACGTATGTAAGTAGGAGAGATGGCGAAAAAGCTTTATCAGATTGTGTTAATTGACAGGCGCGCGAAAGAGAGACTTTTTGATGTTAATGTGCTCAGAGGTGCAACTGGAGGGATATCTGATCATTATCTAGTGGAGGCGAAGGTGAAGATTTAAAGAGGTTTTCAGAAAAGAAGAGAGAATGTTGGGATGAAAAGAGTGGTGAGAGTAAGTGAGCTTGGGAAGGACATATGTATGAGGAAGTACACGGAGAGTACAGAATGGGAAAAGGTAAGAACAAAGAACATAAGGGGAGTGGGGGAGGAATGGAATGTATTTAGGGGAGTAGTGATGGCTTGCGCAAAAGATGCATGTGGCATGAGAAGCGTGGAAGGTGGGTAGATTAGAAAAGGTAGTGAGTGGTGGGATGAAGAATTAAGACTTAGTGAAAGAGAGGAGAGAGGCATTTGGACGATTTTTGCAGGTAAATAATGCAAACGACTGGGAGATGTATAAAAGAAAGAGGCGGGAGGTCAAGAGAAAGGTGCAAGAGGTGAAAAAGAGCGGAAATGAAAGTTGGGGTGAGAGAGTATCATTAAGTTTTAGGGAGAATAAAAAAATGCTTTGGAAGGAGGTAAATAAAGACCGTAAGACAAGGGAACAAAGGGGAACTTCAGTGAAAGGGACTAATGGGGAGGTAATAACAAGTAGTGGTGATGGGAGAAGGAGATGGAGTGAGTATTTTGAAGGTTTGTTGAATGTGTTTGATGAAAGAGTCGCAGATACAGGGCGTTTTTGTCGAGGTGGTGTGCAAAGTGAGAGGGTTAGGGAAAATGATTTGGTAAACAGAGAAGAGGTAGTGAAAGCTTTGCGGAAGATGAAAGCCGGCTATTCAACGGGTTTGGATGGTATTGCATTAGAATTTATTAAAAAAGGGGGTGACTATATTAGTGACTAGTTGGTAAGGTTATTTCATGTATGTATGACTCATGGTGAGGTGCCTGACGTTTGGCGGAATGCTTGCAAAGTGCCATTTTACAAAGGCAATGGGGATAAAAGTGAGTGCTGAAATTACAGAGGTATAAGTTTGTTGAGTATTCCTGGTAAATTATATGGGAGGGTATTGATTGAGAGGTTGAAGGCCTGTACAGAGCATCAGACTGGGGAAGAGCAGTGTGGTTTCAGAAGTGGTAGCTGATGTGTGGATCAGGTGTTTGCTTTGAAGAATGTATGTGAGAAATACTTAGAAAAGCACATGGATTTGTATGCAGCATTTATTGACCTGGAGAAGGCATATGATAGAGTTGATTGAGATGCTCTGTGGAAAGTATGAAGAATATATGGTGTGGGAGGCAAGTTGCCAGAAGCAATGAAAAGTTTTTATCGGGGATGTAAGGGATGTGTACGTGTAGGAAGAGAGAAAATTGAATGGTTCTTAGTGAATATAGATTTGCGGCAGGAGTGTGTGATGTTTCCATGATTTTTTAATTTGTTTATGGATAGGGTTATTAGAGAAATTAATGCAAGAGTTTTGGAAAGATTCATGTGGCTGATTCATGTGAGAAACTGCAGAAGCTGGTGACTAAGTTTGGTAAGGTATGTTAAAGAAGAAAGTTGAGAGTGAATGTGAATAAGAGCAAGGTTATTAGGTACAGTAGGGTTGAGGATCAAGTCAATTGGGAGGTAAGTTTGAATGGAGAAAAACTTGAGGAAGTGAAGTGTTTTAGATATCTGGGAGTGGATTTGGCAGCGGATGGAACCATGGAAGCGGAAGTGAATCATAGGGTGGGGGAGGGGGCGAGAATTCTGGGAGCCTTGAAGACTGTGTGGAAGTCGAGAACATTATCTCGGAATGCGGAAATGGGTATGTTTGAAGGAATAGTGGTTCCAGCAATGCTGTATGGTTGCGAGACGTCGGCTATGGATAGAGTTGTGCGGAGGAAGGTGGATGTTCTGGAAATGAGATGTTTGAGGACAGTATGTGGTGTTTGGTGGTTTGATCGATTAAGTAATGTAAGGGTAAGAGAGATGTGTGGTAATAAAAAGAGTGTGGTTGAGAGAGCAGAAGAGGGTGTTTTGAAATGGTTTGGTCACATGGAGAGAATGAGTGAGGAAAGATTGACCAAAAGGATATATGTGTCGGAGGTGGAGGGAACGAGGAGAAGTGGGAGACCAAATTGGAGGTGGAAAGATGGAGTGAAAAAGATTTTGAGTGATCGGGGCCTGAACATGCAGGAGGGTGAAAGGCGTGCAAGGAATAGAGTGAATTGGAACGATGTGGTATACCGGGGTCGACGTGCTGTCAATGGATTGAACTAGGGCATGTGAAGCGTTTGGGGTAAGCCATGGAAAGTTCTGTGGGGCTTGGATGTGGAGAGGGAGCTGTGGTTTCGGTGCATTATTACATGACAGCTAGAGGCTGAGTGTGAACGAATGTGGGCTTTGTTGTCTTTTCCTAGCGCTACCTCGCACACATGAGGGGGGAGGGGGCTGTTATTCCATGTGTGGCGAGGTGGCGATAGGAATGAATAAAGACAGACAGTGTGAATTGTGTGCATGGGTATATATGTATGTGTCTGTGTGTGTATATATATGTGTACATTGAGATGTATAGGTATGTATATTTGCTTGGGTGGACGTGTATGTATATACATGTGTATGGGAGTGGGTTAAGCCATTTCTTTCGTCTGTTTCATTGCGCTACCTTGCAAACGCGGGAGACAGCAACAAAGCAAAACAATTAAATAAATATATATTGAATCTAAAGGAGTGAGAATAAAAAGATATTTTTTGAAGGAGTTAAATAAAGTGCGTAAGACAAGAGAACAAATGGGAACATCGGTGAAGGAGACTAATGGGGAGGTAATATCAAGAAGTGATGTGAAAAGGAGATGGAGTGAGTATTTTGAGGGTTTGCTGAATGTGTTAGACGTTAGAGTGGCAGACATAGGGTGTTTAGGTCAAGGTGGTGTGCGAAGTGAGGGGGTTAGGGAGAATGATTTTGTAAGTAGAGAAGCGTTAGTGAAAGCTTTGCGGAAGATGAAAGCCTGCAAGGCGGCGGGTTTGGATGGTATTGCGGTGGAATTTATTAAACAAGGGGGTGATTGTGTTGTTCACTGGTTGGTAAGGATATTGAGTGTATGTATTGCTCATGGTGAGGTGCCTGAGGATTGGCGGAATGCATGTATAATGCCATTGTACATAGGCAATGGGGATATAGGTGAGTGCATAAATTACAAAGGTATAACTGTATTGAGTATTAATGGGAAATTATGTCGGAGGATACTGATTGAGAGGGTGAAGGCATGTACAGAGCATCAGATTGGGGAAGAGCAGTGTGGTTTCAGAGGTGGTAAAGGATGTGTGGATCAGGTGTTTGCTTTGAAGAATGTATATGAGAAATACTTAAAAAAAGAAATGGATTTAAATGTTGTATTTATGGATCTGGAAAAGGCATATGGTAGAGTTGATAGAGATGCTCTGTGGAAGGTATTACGAATATATGGTGTGGGAAACAAGTTGCTAGAAGCAGTGAAAAGTTTTCTCAAGGATGTAAGGCATGTATACGAGTAGGAAGAGCGGAGAGTGATTTATTCTAGGTGAATGTCGGTTTGCGGCAGGAGTGCGTGATGTCTCCATGGTTGTTTAATTTGTTTATGGATGGGGTTGATAAGGAGGTGAACGCAAGAGTTTTGGAGAGAGGGGCAAGTGTGCAGTCTGTTGTGGATGAAAGAGCTTGGGAAGTGAGTCAGTTGTTGTTCGCTGATGATGCAGCGCTGGTGGCTGATTCGGGTGAGAAACTGCAGAAATTGGTGACTGATTTTGGTAAAGTGTGTGAAAGAAGAAAGCTGAGAGTAAATGTTAATAAAAGCAAGGTAATTAGGTAACAGTAGGGTTGAGTGACAAGTCAATTAGGAGTTAAGTTTGAATGGAGAAAAATTGGAGGAAGTGAAGCGTTTTAGATATATGGGAGTGGATTTGGCGGCGAATGGAACCATGGAAACGGAAGTAAGTTACTAGGTGGGAAGGGGGCTAAAGTTCTGGAAGCGTTGAAAAATGTGTGGAAGGCGAAAACGTTATCTTGGAAAGAGAAAATGGATACGTTTGAAGGAATATTGGTTCTGAAGATGTTATATGGTTGCCAGTCATGAGCTATTGATAGAGTTGTATGGAGGAGGGTGGATGTGTTGGAAATGAGATGTTTGAGGACAATATGTGGTGTGAGGTGGTCTGATCGAGTAAGTAATGAAAGGGTAAGAGATGTGTAATAATAAAAAGAGTGTTGTTGAGAGAGCAGATGCGGGTGTTTTGAAATGGTTTGATCACCTGGAGATAATGAGTAAGGAAAGATTGACAAAGAGGATATATGTGTCTAAGATGGAGTGAACAAGAAGTGGGAAATATGACTTACACCCTAGATAAAACTTTTCACTGCTTCTAGGAACTTACCTCTATACCACATACTCTTAATAACTTCCACAGAGAATCTTTTTCAACTCCATCATATGCCTTCTCTAGATCCATAAATGCTACAAACAAATCCATCTGTTTTTCTAAGTTTTTCTTACAAAGCAAGCACCTGATTCACGCATCATCTCCCACCTCTGGACTCACACTGCTGTTTCTCTATCTGATGCCCTGTATATGCCTTTACCCTCTCAGTCAATACCCTCCCATAAATTTTCTTAGAAATATTCAACGAACTTCTTCCTCTCTAATTTGAGCACTCACCTTTATCCCTTTGCCTTCGTATAATGGCACTATGCATGCATTCCGCCAATCCTCAGGCACTTCACCGTTAACCAGATATACATTGAATATCCTCACCAACCAGTCAACAGCACACTCATCCCCTTTTTTAATAAATTCCACTGCTGTTCCATCCAAACCCGTCGCCTTGCCGGCTTTCATCTTCCGGAAAGCTTTCACTACCTCTTCTCTGTTTACGAAACCATTTTCCCTGACTCTCTCATTTCGCACACCACCTCGACCAAAACACTCTATATCTGCCAATCTATCATCAAACACATTCTACAAACCTTCAAAGTATTCACTCCTCTCCTTCTCACCTCATCACTACTTGTTATTAACTCCACATTAACCCCCCCCCTCACCGATGTTCCCATTTGTTCTCTTGTCGTACTCACTTTGTTCACCTAATTCCAAAACAACTTTTTATTCTCCCTAAAATTTAATCATACTCTCTCACCCCAACACTCATTTGCCTTCTTTTTCACTTATTGGACTTTCTCTTGACCTCTTGCCTCTTTTATACATATCCCAGTCATTCTCACTACATCCCTACAAAAATCGTCCAAACGCCTCTCTCTTCTCTTTCACTACCAATCCTACCTCTTCATCCTACCACTCACTACCCTTTCTAATCCGCCCACCTCCCATCTTTCTCATGCCACGAGCATCTTTTTCACAAGTCACCACTGCCTGCACTGCACAGTCTTATCCGCACACCGTGATAACAAGTGTAATATTAATTGTAGTTCGCCAAACTCATGAGGCATCAGTGAAGGGACTGTATTCGTCCGAAACGTTATATTCATATCCATACACTACTCATCCTCCTGATGACATTACACTTCTTCAGTCACCACTCAAATAACAAGGTTTATAGAGCATTTCAAAATTTGGTAGAATTTTCTTGTATATAGTTCAATCATATACACATACACTCTCTACCAGCTACTTTTGTAAACACTGTGTTTGTGGATATGAAACATCCATATTTGATTCTTGTGTTTACTCCATTCGCTATCCAGTAACGTCGCTTGTTGGCAACCTCTCGTAATTAGAACTCGTATCTAGACATGTCATTTCCCTGTGAGTAGCCCTTAAACGTCCCCCATTTACCAACTAGAAAGCATCGTGTGTAGCAAATCATCCTCCAGATGGCATCGATTACGGCCAATCACGCTTTAGGAGACCCAGAATGTCGACCACCCGTCTCATAAAGTAAGGCGTAATGGCCCAGTTATTTCCCCAAGGCGGGCGCTCAGAGTACGCTAATTCCACTCGGTGATTGGCCCTCCTGCAGCCCTATTATAGCTGGACGCTGCAGCATACCAGTGAATCATTCATCGATGAATCTTGCTCTACATGATAACTAGCAAGTTTCTTAGAGATGTGATAACTACGTAGCGTTAAGACTTGGTTTACAAGATAACCGAATTTCTTTATGCCGTGATATTCATGTGGCGCTAAAAGTTGGTTTACATGATAACCGTCTCATATCTTTATGCTGTGATAACTGTATGACGTTAGATTTGGTCTACGTGATAATCGGCTAATTTCTCAAAGCTGTGATAGCCATCTAACGTCCAGATTTTGTTTACATGATTACAGTCGACTTTCTTATTTCCGTGATAACCATGTTGCGTTCAAGTGTACACGAATTAAGGAGAGAGAAAGGCAAACTCTCCACCGTTTCACGTCTTCCCCAATTACTGTTAGCACATTTTAAAAAGACAGGTTCTTCATTTCCTCCATAATTCGTAAATAACTCTTCCTTGACTCCTCATTTTCCTTTTCATGATCCTCTCTATATTGCAATAACAACCAGGCCTTGATGTTGACTTCTGCATGTAGTCAGATCATCCAAAATGTCTTACGATATTGATTTAGTTAACATTATGTGTTACGTATGTTTATTCTTTGTTTCAAGCTGAAAGTCAGTCTACCTGGGAGGGCACTAAACGTACAAGGACAACGACAATACTTGGCCGATGTGGCAGGGGTAACGCGTAGCGCTCGCTACACATCTGGTGAATGATACTGTTGCACTACACTACCACTTCCAGGATACTGACATCTGCTCCGGTTTTATCTAGGAAGAATTTCAACATGTTGATTTTCTTATTCTTAAATGTTTCTATAAGTTTTCTATGTATAAGCTTTTATCATTCCTCTTAATGTTCAGCTCTATGCAGTTCCTGTAGTGATATCTCCATGCGTAGGAGAGAGAGAGAGAGAGAGAGAGAGAGAGAGAGAGAGAGAGAGAGAGAGAGAGAGAGAGAGAGAGAGAGAGAGAGAGAGAGAGAGGGAGAGAGAGAGAGAGAGAGAGAGAGAGAGAGAGAGAGAGAGAGAGAGAGAGAGAGAGAGAGAGAGAGAGAGAGAGAGAGAGAGAGAGAGAGAGAGAGAGAGAGAGAGAGAGCACTTATTTACGTTTACTTACGACATTTTGCTTAGGGGCACGGCTCGTGCGCAGCCATCACGAGAGAGAGAGAGAGAGAGAGAGAGAGAGAGAGAGAGAGAGAGAGAGAGAGAGAGAGAGAGAGAGAGAGAGAGAGAGAGAGAGAGAGAGAGAGAGAGAGAGAGAGAGAGATCCAAGAACCTTACCATTCACCTTTAAACTTTGATACTCGGTCGTTCGTCGATGGAAACTTAATTAGAATATTCTCCAACTGCGTTCTCACATGAGAGCTATTGCTTCTCTGCTTTATTACAGGCGGCACCAACATCAGGAGTGTGGAGTGGTGCAATGTTCTCGTACATCAGAAATTGTTATGTAGGCTTCTCGTATCTCTAGTGATGGTTCTCTGACCTTTCCTTACGTCTAGAGATTGGTAATGTGGCGACATCATGTCTCCGGCTGGTGTTGTGTACGAGTCTTCTGTTTATGAATAGTAGAGGAGTGTTTTGCTATATCCTGGATTGGTTTTGTGATCCCCCTACAGTTCCCATCGATGATATGTAATGTAATGACGTACTGTCTGCAGGTATTTACATTTTTTGGTGCTGTTTCCAAGAATGAGGATATGGTTCTCCATTAAGTTCAAGTATCAGATATGTGGCTCTATGATATGTCCAAGTCAGTGATGTTACTTTGATTTATACCTGACCAAAGTTTGTGATGTATCCCTACGTTATGTCCAATGATTAGTATGTGGTTCTAAGTTATGTCGAAAGATTGGGATTTAGCTATGGGTAATGTGTAAGGACTTGGATATAGCAATGGGTTATGTCCCATACATGTGATGTGGTCCTACGATAAACCCATAATGATGGGATTAATGTCGTTCGCAGTTAAATTCCCTCTACCTTTTATGATAATCAGTCACACATCTCGGCCTGCAGTGATTTTGTAAATATTTTCCTAAAACTGTAGGACTTAAGAAATTTCAGTGAGTAAAATCACCAAACACACACACACACACACACACACACACACACACACACACACACATATATACGCACAAAAAAAAGCCTCCGTGGTGTAGGGGCTGTCGTTACTGAGAATGATTTAGGAAAAGGACGAAAGAGTGGTCCAACCTACCCACATACACATGTATATACATACACGTTCACACATACATATACAACATACATATATGTCTCAACGTATACATATATATATATATATATATATATATATATATATATATATATATATATATATATATATATATATATATATATATATATATATATATATATATATATATTTTTTTTTTTTTGCCGCTGTCTCCCGCGTTTGCGAGGTAGCGCAAGGAAACAGACGAAAGAAATGGCCAAACCCACCCCCATACACATGTATATAAATACGTCCACACACGCAAATATACATACCTACACAGCTTTCCATGGTTTACCCCAGACGCTTCACATGCCTTGATTCAATCCACTGACAGCACGTCAACCCCGGTATACCACATCGCTCCAATTCACTCTATTCCTTGCCCTCCTTTCACCCTCCTGCATGTTCAGGCCCCGATCACACAAAATCTTTTTCACTCCATCTTTCCACCTCCAATTTGGTCTCCCTCTTCTCCTCGTTCCCTCCACCTCCGACACATATATCCTCTTGGTCAATCTCTCCTCACTCATTCTCTCCATGTGGTCAAACCATTTCAAAACACCCTCTTCTGCTCTCTCAACCACGCTCTTTTTATTTCCACACATCTCTCTTATCCTTACGTTACTTACTCGGTCGAACCACCTCACAAGACATTTTGTCCTCAAACATCTCATTTCCAGCACATCCATCCTCCTGCGCACAACTCTATCCATAGCCCACGCCTCGCAACCATACAACATTGTTGGAACCACTATTCCTTCAAACATACCCATTTTTGCTTTCCAAGATAATGTTCTCGACTTCCACACATTCTTCAAGGCTCCCAGAATTTTCGCCCCCTCCCCCACCCAATGATCCACTTCCGCTTCCATGGTTCCATCCGCTGCCAGATCCACTCCCAGATATCTAAAACACTTCACTTCCTCCAGTTTTTCTCCATGCAAACTCACCTCCCAATTGACTTGACCCTCAACCCGACTGTACCTAATAACTTTGCTCTTATTCACATTTACTCTTAACTTTCTTCTTTCACACATTTTACCAAACTAAGTCACCAGCTTCTGCAGTTTCTCATATGAATCAGCCACCAGCGCTGTATCATCAGCGAACAACAACTGACTCACCGGGTATACCGGGGTTGACGTGCTGTCAGTGGATTGAATCAGGGCATGTGAAGCGTCTGGGGTAAACCATGGAAAGCTGTGTAGGTATGTATATTTGCGTGTGTGGACGTATGTATATACATGTGTATGGGGGGGGGTTGGGCCATTTCTTTCGTCTGTTTCCTTGCGCTACCTCGCAAACGCGGGAGACAGCGACAAAGTATAAAAAAAAAATATATATATATATATATATATATATATATATATATATATATATATATATATATATATATATATATATATATATATATATATATATATATTTATATATATATATATATATATATATATATATATATATATATATATATATATATATATATATATATATATATATATATATATATATATATATATATATATATATATATATATATATATATATATATATATGGTAAAGCGTGTGAAAGAAGAAAGTTAAGAGTAAATGTGAATAAGAGCAAGGTTATTAGGTACAGTAGGGTTGAGGGTCAAGTCAATTGGGAGGTAAGTTTGAATGGAGAAAAACTGGAGGAAGTAAAGTGTTTTAGATATCTGGGAGTGGATCTGGCAGCGGATGGAACCATGGAAGCGGAAGTGAATCATAGGGTGGGGGAGGGGGCGAAAATTCTGGGAGCCTTGAAGAATGTTTGGAAGTCGAGAACATTATCTCGGAAAGCAAAAATGGGTATGTTTGAAGGAATAGTGGTTTCCAGCAATGTTGTATGGTTGCGAGGCGTGGGCTATGGATAGAATTGTGCGCAGGAGGATGGATGTGCTGGAAATGAGATGTTTGAGGACAATGTGTGGTGTGAGGTGGTTTAATCGAGTAAGTAACTTAAGGGTAAGAGAGATGTGTGGAAATAAAAAGAGCGTGGTTGAGAGAGCAGAAGAGGGTGTTTTGAAATGGTTTGGGCACATGGAGAGAATGAGAGAGGAAAGATTGACCAAGAGGATATATGTGTCGGAGGTGGAGGGAACGAGGAGAAGTGGGAGACCAAATTGGAGGTGGAAAGATGGAGTGAAAAAGATTTTGTGTGATCGGGGCCTGAACATGCAGGAGGGTGAAAGGAGGGCAAGGAATAGAGTGAATTGGATCGATGTGGTATACCGGGGTTGTGCTGTCAGTGGATTGAATCAGGGCATGTGAAGCGTCTGGGGTAAAACATGGAAAGCTGTGTAGGTATGTATATTTGCGTGTGTGAACGTATGTATATACATGTGTATGGGGGTGGGTTGGGCCATTTCTTTCGTCTGTTTCCTTGCGCTACCTCGCAAACGCGGGAGACAGCGACAAAGCAAAAAAAAAAAAAAAAAAAAAATATGTATATATATATATATATACGAATAAAGTGCATATGAACGCGCACCTTCATAGAACATACAAACCTCCAACAGCCAGGATCGAACCTGGGACCCCTGTGCAAGAGGCAGGCATGCTAGCCGCTAGGCTATGGGACTGTATACAGTCCCATAGCCTAGCGGCTAGCATGCTTTATCTATTTTGCTTTGTCGCTGTCTCCCGCGTAAGCGAGGTGGCGCAAGGAAACAGACGAAGGAATGGCCCAACCCACCCACATACACATATATATACATACACGTCCACACACAGAAATATACATACCTATACCTCCCAAATGACGTGTCCCGCAACCCTATGTACCTAACACCTTGCTCTTATTCACATTTATTCTGAGCTTTCTTCTTTCACACACTTTCCCAAACTCAGGCATCAACTTCTGCAGTTTCTCACTCAAATCAGCATCCAGCTCTGCATCATCAGCAAACAACAACTGAATCCCTTCCCAAGCTCTCTCATCCACAACAGACTGCATACTTGCCCCTATTTCCAAAGCTCTTGTATTCAAATTAAACAACCACGGAGACATCACACACCCCTGCCGCAAACTAATATTCATTGAGAACCAATCACTTTTCTCTCTTCCTACACGTATATATGCCTTATATCCTCGATAGAATCTTTTCATTGCATCTACCAACTTCCCTCCCACACAATATATTCTTAATACCTTCTACAGAGCATCTCTATCAACTCTATCAGATGCCTTCTGCAGATCCATAAATGCTACATACAAATCCTTTTCCTTTTCTAAGTATTTTTCATATACATTTTTCAAAACAAAGACTTGATCCACGCATCCTCTACCACTTCTGAAGTCACACAACTCTTCCCCAATCTGTTGCTCTGTACATGCCTTTACCCTTTCAAACAAAACCCTCCCACATAATTTCCTAGGAATACTCAACTAACGTATACCTATGTAATTTGAGCACTCACCTTTATCCTCTTTGCCTTTGTACAATGACACTATGCAAGCATTCCGCCAATCCTCAGGCACCTCTGTATGAGTCATACATACATTAAATAGCCTTAACAACCAATTAATAATGCAGTCACCCGCCTTTTTAATAAATTCCACTGCAATACCATTCAAACCAGCTGCCTTCTGGCTTTCATCCTTGGCAAAGCTTTTACTACCTCTTCTCTGTTTTCCAATTCATTCTCCCTAACCCTCTCACTTTGCACACCACCTCGACTAAAACACCCTATATCTGCTATGCTACCATCAAACACATTCAACAAACCTTCAAAATACTCATTCCATCTCCTTTTCACATGACCACTACTTCTTATCACCTCCCGATTAGTCCCCTTCACCGATGTTCCATATTGTTCCCTTGTCTTACGCACTTTATTCACCTCATCCTTTAACATCTTTTTATTCTCCCTAAAATCTAATGATAATCTCTCATCCCAACTCTCATTTGCCCTCTTTTTCACCTCTTGCACCTTTCTCTTGACCTCCTGCCTCCTTCTTTTATACATCTCCCACTCATTTGCATTATTTCCCTGCAAAAATCGTCCAAATGCCTCTCATTTTTTTTTCACTAACAATCTTACTTCTTCATCCCTCCACTCACTATTCTTTCTAATCTTCCCACCTCCCATGCTTCTCATGCTACATGCGCAAGCCATCACTGCTTCCCTAAATATATCCCATTTCTCCCCTACTCCCCTTACGTCCTTTGTTCTCACCTTTTTCCATTCTGTACTCAGTCTTTCCTGGTACTTCCTCACACAAGTCTCCTTCCAAGCTCTCTTACTCTCAACACTCTCTTCACCCCAACATTCAATTTCGCCTCCAGTAGATAATGATCAGACATCCCTCCAGTTGCACGTCTCAGCACATTAACATCCAAAAGTCTCTCTTTCGCGCGCCTATCAATTAATTCGCAATCCAATAACGTTCTCTGCCCATTCTTCCTACTTACATATGCATGCTTGTGTATATCTCTCATTTTAAACCAGGTATTCAAAAGCCCTTTTTTAGAACAAAAATCTACAAGCTCTACACCATTTCCATTTACAAGACTGAACAGCTCATGTATACCAATTATTCCCTCAACTGCCACGTTACTCCCCTTTGCATTCAAATCCCTCATCACTATAACCCGGTCTCGTTCATCAAAACTACTAACACACTCACTCAGCTGCTCCCAAAACACTTGCCTCTAATGACCTTTCTTCTCATGCACAGGTGCATATGCACCAATAATCACCCATTTTAATCCATCCACTTTCAGTTTTACCCATATCAAACTTGAGATTACTTTCTTAAACTCTATCACACACTCCAACCACTACGGTTTCAGAAGTAGTGCTACTCCTTCCCTCGCTCTTGTCCTCTCACTAACCCCTTACTTTACTCCCAAGACATTCCCAAACCACTTTTCCCCTTTACCCTTGAGTTTCGTTTCACTCACAGCCAGAACATCCAGGTTCCTTCCCTCAAATATATTACCTATCTCTTCTTTTTCCTCACCTTGGTTACATCCACATACATTCAGACATCCCAGTCTGAGCCTTCGAGGAGGATGAGCACTCCCCGCAAAACTCCTTTTTCTGTTTCCCCTTTTAGAAAGTTAAGATATAAGGAGGCGAGGGTTTCTAGACCCCCGCTCCTCTCCCCTTTAGTCGTCTTCTACGGCACGTGAGGAATGCGTTGGATGTATCCTTTCTCCCCTATCCCCCAAGCAACATTTGCATCCTTGCGAGGTAGCGCAAGGACACAGACAAAAGAATGGCCCAACCCACCCACATACACATGTATAAACATACACGTCCACAAACGGAAATATACATACCTATACATCTCAACATATACATATATATACACACACAGACATATACATATATACACAAGTGGATAATTCATACTGTCTGCCTTTATTTACTTCCATTGCCACCCCGCCACACATGAAATAACAACCCTCTCCCCCTCATGTACGCAAGGTAGCAATAGGAAAAGACAACAAAGGCCACATTCGTTCACACTCAGTCTCTAGGTGTCATGTAATAACGCACCGAAACCACAGCTCCCTTTCCACATCCAGGCCTCACATAACTTTCCATGGTTTGCCCCAGACGCTTCACATGCCCTGTTTCAATCCATTGACAGCAAGTCGACCCCGGTATACCATATCGTTCCAATTCACTCTATTCCTTGCACGCCTTTCACCCTCCTGCATGTTCAGGCCCCGATCACTCATAATCTTTTTCACTCCATCTTTCCACCTCCAATTTGGTCTCCCACTTCTCCTCGTTCCCTCCATCTCTGACACATATATCTTCTTAGTGAATCTTTCCTCACTCATTCTCTCCATGTGACCAAATCATTTCAAAACACCCCCTTTTGCTCTCTCAATCACACTCATTTTATCACCACACCTCTATCTTACCTTATTATTACTTACTCGATCAAACCACCGCACACCACATATTGTCCTTAAACATCTCAATTCCAGCACATCCACCCTCCTCCGCACAACTCTTTCTATAGTCCACGCCTCGCAACCATATAACATTGTTGGAACCACTACTCCTTCAAACTTACCCATTTTTGCTTTCCGAGATAATGTTCTCGACTTCCACACATTCTTCAACGCTCCCAGAACTTTCGCCCCCTCCCCCACCCTATGATTCACTTCGCTTCCATGGTTCCATCCGCTGCCAAATCTACTCCCAGATATCTAAAACACATTACTTCCTCCAGTTTCTCTACATTTAAACTTACCTGCCAATTAACTTGTCCCTCAACACTGATGTACCGAATAACCTTGCTCATATTCACATTTACTTTCAGCTTTCTTCTTTCACACACTTTACCCAACTCAGTCACCAGCTTCTGCAGTTTATCACTTGAACCAGCCACCAGCGCTGTATCATCAGCGAACAACAACTGACTCACTTCCCAAGCTCTCTCATCCACAACAGACTGCATACTTGCCCCTTTCAAAAACTCTTGCGTTCACCTCCCTAACAACCCCATCCATAAACAAATTAAACAACCATGGAGACATCACACACCCCTGCCGCAAACCTACATTCACTGAGAACCAATCACTTTCCTCTCTTCCTACACGTACAAATGCTTTACATCCTCGATAAAAACTTTTCGCTGTTTCCAACAACCTGCCTCCCACACCATATATTCTTAATACCTTCCACAGAGCATCTCTGTTAACTCTATCATATGCCTTCTCCAGATCCATAAATGCTACATACAAATCCATTTGCTTTTTAGAGTATTTCTCATATACATTCTTCAAAGCAAAACACCTGATCCACACATCCTCTACCTCTTCTGAAACCACACTGCTCTTCCCCAATCTGATGCTCTGTACATGCCTTCACCCTCTCAATCAATACCCTCCCATATATTTTAACAGGAATACTCAACAGACTTATACCTCTGTAATTTGAGCACTCACTTTTATCCCCTTTGCCTTTGTACAATGGCACTATGCACGCATTCCGCCAATCCTCAGGCACCTCACCAAGAGTCATACATACATTAAATAACCTTACTAGCAAGTCAACAATACAGTCACCCCCTTTTTTAATAAATTCCACTGCAATACCATCCAGACCCGCCGGCTTGCGGGCTTTCATCCTCCGCAAAGCTTTTACTACCTCTTCTCTGTTTACCAAATCATTCTCCCTAACCCTCTTACTTTGTACACCACGTCGACCAAAATACCCAATATCAGTGAGAAGGTGGATTAAAAGAAAATCATGACTGAAAGCATGGAACGAGATTAACGAGGGAGATTATGATGAATGACACCAAAGTCATTACTAGTTGTAGTGATCGGAGTAGAGTACAGGTACTAGAACCCATTCACATTCTAGAGAAAGAGCCTGTCATGAACATCCAGACAAACATCACCACATCCATACAGCGTTTTGATGGCCTGTCAAACGAGCGTAGACATAACTTCGTTTTAGTACAGAGGGGACACATCATTAACACGCCAAAAGCAAACGAGTACGCCATATGTGGACAGGAGGAACGCGGCGCTAACCAAACCGGTATTGGTTTATGAAGGTTAGAGAGAATCAGACGAGCCTAACCTGACTTCGTCTCCATGGCCCAACTTAGTGTATTTAGTGATGGACTTCCGTATCCCTACTTTGCTCAATATTGTTTTTCTCAACTGTTGGTTTTCCTTTATTTCTGCTTCAATATTTTGTATTTAGATTATGACGCTGTTAGTTTTCCCTTATTTTACGTTTTATGTACTATGTTTTTTTTCCTACTGTGTTTCTTCTTTTTATTTTGTTTGCGTTTTACTTATCATATCCTAGTTTTTTGACGTGTTTTTTTCCTCTTTTTTTGTAGATTCCTAATGACACCTTATGAGGGCGAAAGTCTGATTGAGATAAAATGCACAACTTTGGACAACTGGAGTTTGAGAACCCTCCTAATCTTAGAATGACACCGAGAAAATTAGAGAAAATAAAAAGATGATTAATAACTCAAAATTCACTGTCTTATTCAACTCTCTCAAATGACAGCCATGCAGCTTTTTAAATTTCATTGAACGCTTCATCGAACTTTTCATCTCGAAGCAGTTCGTGCCTTGATTTTTGCGTCACTAATGCTGGGGAATTTATTCATCAGATATATTAAACCATGGCTAGTTTTATCCATACCCTTGACGAATTTCTTTATCAACCCAATCATAAGGAAACAGATACATTTTCTCATAAGGAAACAACAGAACAACGTGTAACCAAGTTGCATTCCGAGTAAAAATGCCGCAACCTTTAGGTCACCATATATATTCCAATAAAATTCACCATACTTAATCTTTTTCTAAAAGAATCTTCATGTTATCATATGATTCCTTCATGTCAGCTGTGTGAGCCAGAGGAACGGAGGGAACTTATTTCCGTTGTGGAGGAGAATCGCTTTCAAGCTTACTTTTGCTGAGTCAATAAACAAGCACTACTTATTGTTATATTCGTGACCAAGTGCCACCATAATAGAACGAACATCATTGCAAAACACCAAACCATCTTCAAGGGAGAAACACTGAGTTCTATCCTGCAACTGACAGTGAACAGCTGCTCAGGAGTGGGCACTTTTGAATGTCCCAGTAGTTCCAGTCGTGTTTTTGCAGGCCTCTGGTGACTCATTTATCTGGGTTTGTGCAAAGAATGAAAATAGCTGTTAAACTTTTTGTTACAAACGCTCCGTAGAGCACTAGTACATCTATACTGTACGTAATGACATGCAAGTATGTTGGACAAATAAACTATGGGTGATAGAGAAATTCTGAAAACATATTTTGAATTCACCGTGCAAAAATATAGAAACAAATTTTTTTTCCATGGAACAAAATTTTCGTTGACCAATGAAATGTTTGAATTGAATGTCCTATACTTATCTAAACTTATTTTTGAAATTCTTTAGACATTTCGGCATACAAACGCTGCCAATCTTCAGTTGAACTGCTTAGAAATAATAAAACACAATGTATGAAGAACATAACAAGACTGGCTCACATCCTTTAGTGTCATTTGCGAAGAAGGTAACGTCTGTAACATCTTGATCTGGAGTTTATCTTTCCCTGAAGTTCTTGCGTGGTAACGTGACCAGTTGGGGTTAAATTCAGTGAGTCATCTGTGCGAGCTGCGAGGAGGTAGAGACCTGATTCATCTGTGGTGTAGTTGAGAATAATTATGGAGCCTTAGCTTGGCCTGAAGACATTACATTTTCTTACCAGCGAAAGTACCCAGGCTTCTGTCTGATTATTAGGCTGATGTAATCTGAATGACTTTGTCAATGTGTGCATTTTGAAACAATTATAACACAGAAGAATAGTAAGATGATAATTAAAACTTTTTTATTCATAAACGTGCAAAATCGTATAGAAAAATCTTGAAATTAAGAGCTGTTTCTTCTAATAGGTATTTTCCGTTTATATGTCATATTCCAAATATCTATCACATTTCATCAGAATTTCGTATATTCTTTTAACCTCGTCGATGTTCAAGATACACACCACCAACCTGGAGTACCTAACATAAAGCCATGAGAAAATCATGGGCGTTGCAGGTTAGGGCAAACAGGTTTGGGTGACTGGCCCTGTTGCTTTTTTAATGCTCATTATAAAGGTGAGTGAAATTGGGAAATAGAGGCGATTGAAATGAAACGACTGATCGGATGGGATAACTGGAATGCACTGAAATGAAGGCTCACTGTTCTGCAGCATAACCACTCGTGACTGAAGGCTCAGTGATATGTGTCGAAGGCTACTTGGCAGTCAAACGTGTTTTATTGCAGTTTGTTGATGACTGCACCACTTTCTAGCTCTAGATTATGTTATGTTACACCTGATGGTGCCACAGAATTAAGGAATCTGTTGGGTAACTTACAGATTCATTCGTATCTGGAATAGTGTAATATGACTTGATAGAAATAAAAGAAACCACGACTTCTCCATGTTTTTTTGACTAGCTTGCCTCATTAAAAAGATGTTCACGGGCATGCGCATAGGCGCATGGGTAAGATAAGTACATACCCCAGTGCACTTACTTCTTCAGGGTGCATAGAGTATGCGTTCAAAAATTCAGGTCCTTGGAGCTTCGACTGTCACAGTTAGACATGCTTTTATATCATTATAGTTATACGTAACATCTGTTATCATATTGGCCTCATATCATATATAAGTAAATTTCTGGAGTCGATTATGACTATTGGAAATAAAATCGTAGCCAATCTGGAACAAGAGCCTGACCAATAATAGTAGCATGGTTTTAGAAGGTGAAGATCATAAATTGTTCAGTGCCCAACACAATACAAAAAAGGAAAAAAGAAAAATAGAAGAATAGATATTAATTCTTTTGACTTCTAGAAAGTATTCGACAAAGTCCCCCACGTTAAACTGATGCATGAAATCCGGGCCTTGTGGATTACTGGTGGTATAGGAAATTGGATGGAACTTTGTTTATGTGATAGGAGATAGAGGGACGTAACGAATGGTGAAACATCACCATGGTCACCCTACTAGCAGGGTCCTCCGCTGATCTGTACTCGTGTCTGTACTTTTCATTGTTTACATAAGCGATAATGTCGTAGGGCTGAATGATTTAGTATATAGAATTGCAGATGACACAAAGATCAGCAGTACCATATTAACTGAAGATAGCAGTTGATATAGCAGAAGAACTTGATAAATTCGCAGAATGGTCTACAAAATGGCAAATGTTAATTAGTGTTCATAAATATCAGCTGTTAGAAGTAGGAGAGCTCAATAAATAAAATTGATTATGAACTGATGGGTTACAAGATAAAGGACACCCCTATCGTGAGGGATTTTAGGGGTTACTGTCTCCAATAACTTAAGATTCTACAAGCTGTGTGAAGAAACTGCCAAGAAAGCAAGCAGGAAGTTAGAACTTATCAACAGAAACTTTTCAAGCAAAAACAAGAGTGTGATATTGCTACTATACCTAAGTATACTTAGACCCCCACCTTGAATAAGCTGTGCAGTTTTAGCCCCCGTTAAGCTAGTGTAGCGAAGCGCAATTAAACTGATTCTTTCCTTGCGTAACAAACCATATGAGGACAGCTTGTGAGAACTAAACTTGGTCTCCCTAAGCAAGAGGCGTCTCTAAGGTAGATTAATAGAAAGTTTTAATATACTTACTGGATTCAACAACTTCTATATAGAAAATTTCTTTACAGCAGCGCCAGCACTACCAACGAGAGAGAAAATTAATAGAAATACCGTTACTGTGGAGTGTACGAAATATCCCTTGATCGACATTAATGCATGAAATAAGCTCCCAGAAAGTGTTGTTTATAGCAAACCCCTTGATATCTTTAAAAGTAGGCTTGATCATCACTTGTCTCTCTCCGGTATTAGGTAATTCATATTAATCAATCATTATGACGTAGTGGTATATTGTGCTACCTTCTCAATCAACGATATCACCCTGGCCATGCTGCGGTAACATACCAACGTTGGTTAACCTATATCATCTGCTTTGAGAAAGTAGGTGGAATGAATGTGTCATTCTTTAACATAAGAAATGATATAGACATGGTATGTCGAAGGGCTGGAGCTCAAGTCTATCCTTACTATTGTCGTTACAATAAAGTGAAGGGATGCATGTCACTGGTGATGGGATGTATGATACATGCATCTTTATTCTCATTTACGACCATCCAAAGAAATTTCTTTAATGGATATTAAACCTGTAAGGTATTTTTTCTGCATGTTTTCGTCCGGCGTGCTGCCGAAGGAAGTGGAGGGTGAGGAGAGAGCCTTTGCTTTGCTTTTCTTTTCTACTACTTTTAACGGGACTGCATTTTTTTTAGGAGTGTTAAGGCCAGACCATCTCACTTGGATCTTGGACCTTTGTAGTCTGTGTATCTATGTAACTATGAATTTTGTGGGGTAGTGGCAATATATCAGTGTTATGGTGTTTTCATTAAGATGCTGGCAAGTGAGACTTAAATATAATTGCTGTTGCATGTGTAGCGTCGGGGCCCCGCTTTGAACGCGTCAGTTGAGTGATATCCTAGCCATACCTATGTATTCTATGTTGTTGTGAAGTTCACAACCTTCATCAGGATGGAGTACTTGTAAACTATACTGGTAGACTGCACTAGGTTAATCCCTTGTGAGAAAGTATTTCTCATAATGTAGTCATTGGTATTCTTGTTCTTGTAGTGGATGGTGATGGTTGGACGATCTTCAAGGATGTTGCAGGTAACGTTCCCATCTTACTCTTTTTTAAAGTTCATCTTAATCTTGTGCTAAGTATGCTGTAGTCTTTTGATGTGTCGATTCCATTTCTGTATAAATCTAAGATTAGTTTCGTAAGAACATAAAAGCTGGATTAGTTTATTGGTCCCTCATCACAGACCCCCAGAGGTAGACAAAAGACTTTAGGATCATAAAGCTGAAAGTTGTGATGAATACGATTCAATCACAGTGAGATATTTCAATATACCGTTATCTATTTGGAGAGAATCCCCTTTTTGACGTGGGCTCTACCTAAATTTGCTTGATAATGTGCCCTAATACAATTAGTTGCGACGGCTACTCGTGACGAGAACATATCAGAATTAGTTCTACCTACAAGTGAGGATCTTGTGAAAAATGTTGAAGATGGAATAAAGTTTGGTACAAATGATCTCCAGCAACTTATTTTGAGTTAACTTTCAACACTTCCGGTAATATCGGTAAATATAAGTGTTGCGAAAAGCAACAGATTTTTGACTTGCAAATTCTAATGACTTATTGCTCTTGATAGGCAAAGTGAATATGTTAAGAAAACAATGTTTACGTAGTCTGGGAAGCTTCACTTTATCTTTTAAAGTAGTGGAAGGAACAAATGTTCATTTCTTTTTTCAAAGCGTAGTAAAGTAGTAAAACGATGACGTAATGAAACGTATGTTGCACGTAAGAAACTGAAAGAGGTCGATAATCAGAGAGGTAAACCAATTTATAAAAATGTGCCCAAAAACAAAAAGACATATACGGCAAAGTAAATTGTCAGGATGAAGAGTATACCTACATTGCTGTAAATAGCAAAATAAACCCTAAAGAGTTTTAGGGTTGTATGAGGAGCAAGAAAGCTATTACTCAGTCAACTGGTCCCTATATTACGGAATATGTTGACTTAGTTCAAGAGAACTAAGATTTTGAATGACTGTCTTTCGTATTTGAATCTACAGTTGAAGACACAACTCATGTCTTGAATCTGTTCTATTGCTATTGAAGTGAGATTTTTAGCAACAAGGTACGTACAAACTATCAGCACTAAATGGTATAAAAGAAAATTAAAAGTATGCCGAGATGAGATTTACCAGAGGACAATGACAGAGGAGAAAAATGAGATTATTAGACCCTTGACTTCTTTTCAGTCAGACCCTTGCTGCAGCAAAAGTTCCGGAGAAATGGAGACTTGCTAAATCAAAACCGATATTCCATTAAAAAATGCAATCAATCACGCCCTAAAAATCATCTTCAAATTAGCGTATGGAAGTCGTCATTCAGTATTTGACTACCTTTTAGAAGACCACAACTTGATATACAAGTTTCAGCATAGTTTTCGACGGAATAACTCTTGTCTGACAGAACTGCCTAATTTCTTCAATGATGTAATGAACATATGTGATGAAAGGGAAGCAATTGATGTTTTCTATCTAGACACTTAAAAGCATTTGATAACGTTACATATCAAAGGCTACTAACAAAAGTCAAGGATAATGGTATAGATAAGGTTGTACTTAGTAGGTTAGGAGATAAGTTGACAGGCAATAAACAAAGAGTAATGACTAATTGTCATGTCTCAGAATGGTCAAACTTACCAAGCGGTGTACTACAGTATTGGGATCGGATATCTTTTTCAGATTCATGTCAACATTTTGATAATGGGTTGTATTGTAGGATATCGAAATTCGCACACGATACCAAATAGAGAAATAGATCTACAATATGTATTCATAGATGAATCTTAGTTTCCTCTTCGTTCATTATGACTACATAGATGTCATCACCATACCAGCAATACATGGGTTTGACAGATGGTGATGTCTTGTAGAACTTGTTTTATCCACATGACACAAGTCGAAGTCAACAAAAATTCAGCTCATAGCTACTGCCTGCATCTTATGATATATCTTACCATCTGGGCTGTGGAGTGGAGCGCCGGTAGTACAAACAAGCATCAGGCCTTCTAGGATGTTTCAAGGATTCTTGGGGGCTGGTTTTGATGGTTGTTCATAGAAATTGTCATTATTATCTCAGTGTTTGGTTCTACTATAACATTAGTAAATATACTCTTGACATCTAATGATGCACAGTGTCCATCAAGTCAAGAACTTCGGATAATGTCAATGAATTCATTAATCAGTTAATCTACTGGTAATTCTAATAAACCAATTCATAAAGGACAAGTGATCCTCCAAACTCAACTCGTTAATGGCAGTCAGCAACAATTTGGAAGTGTTCATCAATTTTTCTACATAGACCAGATATATTCTGACTGTCGGAGGGATAGTTATATCATGAAGGAGATAATACATCAACAGGAACTTGGTCCACGACATCCCTGAAAATCGCTTCAGCTTCATAATGTACTTCAAGAACAAGAACATCAGTGACTACATAAAGATAAACAATTGCTCGTGGATCACACTTTCATTGCAGTCAACCAATATTACAAGTACTACCGCCCATTAGGAAGTCATAATCTTGAAACAACGTAAACTACATCGGTCCACGCCTGCCAATCCTTCACCGAAACGAAGGCCCAGAATAGATATCCGACAAAACATGAATAGCATTAACCAGCATAATAGTAAGATACATGAGTGCTAAAACATTTTCACGACCCAACAAGCATCTCAGATAGCAGCTGCCATGTACACAAAAACATATGATTCCTTCACGTATCATCAAAGTATAAGAGAAGACAGGGTTTTACAATTGTTCTGTAACAACCCTAGCTCCCTCAGCACGACCTCCACCGGGTGCAGAGACCTGAGACAATCATCTCACCAGGTGACCAAACGAGTTTGACCATTACCTACGTTCCCGTTTTCATCTACAAGATGCAAGATGTGGACCGAACCTGATTTCATTCTTTAGTAAATATTGTAATGTGTAATGTATGTTCTAGAATAAAATGTCTAATGACGGAAGTGCTTTTGTGCTCGAAAGGCTTCATGTTTTTCAAGAATAAAGTGGAAAAGAACACAACACATTTAATTACATTTGACCTGATGAAGGTAAACGTGTGGTGAATATATATGAAAAAAGAAAAATTAATAAATATCAAAACCGCAATTTTCTTAAAAAAAAGTGCGAGTATATATTATTCAATATTCATTATACTTTGTCGCCGTCTCCCGCGTTAGCGAAGTAGCGCAAGGAAACAGACGAAAGAATGGCCCAAGCCACCAACATACACATGTACATACATACATGTCCACACACGCACATATACATACCTATAGAGTTCAACGTATACATATATATGCATACACAGACATATACACATATACACATTTACATAATTCATACTTACTGCCTTTATTCATTCCCGACGCCACCCCGCCACATATGAAATAGCATACCGCCTCCCCCGCGAAGTAGCGATAGGACAGGACAAAAGGCCACATTCCCTCACACTCAGTCTCTAGCTGTCATGTGTATTGCATCAAAACCATAACTAACTTTCCACACCCAGGCAACTCAAAACTTTTCATGGTTTACCCCAACAGGCGAACATAGCCAGCAGATAGCATTTTACCCAAACAAACTGTACAACCCGGGGTCCAGGGTTCGATCCTGGCTGTTGGAGGTTTGTATGTTCTATGAAGGTGCGCTTTCCTATATAATTTGTTCGTATTCATATACCTCCGCGTTGTACAGTTAGGTTCGGTAAAATGCTATCTGCTGGCTATGTGCGCCTGTTGGGAAATGACCGGTGTAGGAAAGATATCCAGAGAGCGTTATCGAATAACGTATTAATTGGTAGGCGCGCGAAAGAGAGACTTTTGGATTTAATGTGCTGACAGGTACAACTGGAGGGATGTCTGATCATTATCTTGTGGAGGCGAAGGCGAAGATTTGTAGAGGTTTTTAGAGAAGAGAGAAGGTTGGGGTGAAGAGAGTGGTAAGACTAAGCTTGGGAAGGAGACTTGTGTGAGGAAGTACCAGGAGAGACTGAGTGCATAATGAAAAAAGGTGAGAGTAAAGGACGTAAGGGGCGTGGGGGAGGAATGGACTGCATTTAGGGAAGCAGTGATGGCTTGCGCAAAAGATGCTTGTGGCATGAGAAGCGTGGGAGGTGGGCAAATTGGAAAGGGTAGTGAGTGGTGGGATGAAGAAGTAATATTATTAGTGAAAGAGAAGAGAGAGGCATTTGGACGATTTTTGCAGGGAAATAGTGCAAATGATTATGAGATATATAAAGGAAAGAGGCAGAAGTTCAAGAAAAAGGTACAAGAGGTGAAAAAGAGGGCAAATGAGAGTTGGGATGAGAAAATATCATTAGATTTTAGGGAGAATAGATAGATGTTTTGGAAGGAGGTGAATAAAGTGCGTAAGACAAGTGAACAAATGGGAACATCGGTGAAGTGAGCTAATGGGGAGGTGATAACAAGTAGTGGTGATGTGAGGACATGGAGTGAGTTTTTTGAAGGTTTGTTGAATGTGTTTGGTGATAGAGTAGTAGATATAGGGTGTTTTGGTCGAGGTGGTGTGCAAAGTGAAAGGGTTAGGGAAAATGATTTGGTAAACAGAGAAGAGGTAGTAAAAGCTTTGCGGAAGATGAAAGCCGGCAAGGTAGCGGGTTTGGATGGCATTGCAGTAGAATTTATTAAAAAAGGGGGTTGATTATGTTCTTGACTGGTTGGTAAGGATATTCCATGTATGTATGACTTATGGTGAGGTGCCTCAGGGTTGGTGGAATGCATGCATAGTGCCACTGTAGAAAGGTAAAGGAGATAAAGGTGAGTGCTGAAATTACAGAGGTATACGTTTGTTGAGTATTCCTGGTAAATTATATGGGAGGGTATTGATTGAGAGGGTGAAGGCATGTACAGAGCATCAGATTGGGGAGAAGCAGTATGGTTTCAGAAGTGGTAGGGAGTGTGTGGATTAGGTGTTTTCTTTGAAGAATGTATGTGAGAAATACTTAGAAAAGCAAATGGATTTGTATGTAGCATTAATGGATCTGATGAAGGTATATGATAGAGTTAATAGAGATGCTCTGTGGAAGTTATTAAGGATATATGGTGTGGGAGGCAAGTTGTTAGAAGCAGTGAAAAGTTTTTATCGACGATCTAAGGCATGTGTACGTGTAGGAAGAGAGTAAAGTGATTGATTCTCAGTAAATGTATATTTGCTTCAGGGGTGCGTGAAATCTCCATAGCTGTTTAATTTGTTTATGGAAGGGGGTTGTTAGGGAGGTGAATGAAAGAGTTTTAGAGAGAGGGGCAAGTATGCAGTCCGTTGTGGAGGAGAGAGCTTGGGAAGTGAGTCAGTTGTTGTTTACTGATGATACAGCGCTGGTGGGTTATTCGTGTGAGAAACTGTAGAAGCTGGTGACTGAGTTTGGTAAAGTGTGTGAAAGAAGAATGCTGGGAGTAAATATGAGTAAGAGCAAGGGTATTAGGTACAGTAAGGTTGAGGGACAAGTCAACTGGGAGGTAAGTTTGAATGGAGAAAAACTGGAGGAATTGAAGTGTTTTTGATATCTGGGAGAAGATTTGGCAGCGGATTGAACCATGGAAGCGGAAGTGAGTCACAGGTTGGGGGAGGGGGCGGGAGTTTTGGGAGCATTGGAAAATGTGTGGAAGGCGAGAACATTATCTCGGAAAGCAAAAATGGGTATTTTTGAAGGAATAGTGGCTCAAACAATGTTACATGGTTGCGAGGCGTAGGCTATAGATAGAGTTGTGCGGAGGAAGGTGGATGTGTTGGAAATGAGATGTTTGAGGACAATATGTGGCGTGAAGGGGTTTGATCGAGTAAGTAGTGAAAGGGTAAGACAGATGTGTGGTAATAAAATGAATGTTGTTGAGAGAGAAGAAGGTGTTTTGAAATGGTTTGGTCACATGTAGAGAATGAATTAGGAAAGACTGACAAAGAGGATATATGTGTCAGAGGTGGGAGACCAAATTGGAGGTGGAAAGATTAAGTGAAAAAGATTTTGAGCGATCGGGGATTGTACATGCAGAAGGGTGAAAGGCGTGCAAGGAATAGAGTGAATTGGAACGATGTGGTATACCGGGGTCGACGGGTTGTCAATGGATTGAACCAGGTCATGTGAAGCGTCTGAGGTAAACCATGTGAAACTCTTATGGGGAATGGATGTGGAAAAGGGGCTGATGTTTCGGTGCATTATTCATCACAGATAGAGTCTGAGTGTGAACTAATGTGGCCTTTGTTGTCTTTTCTAGCGTTACCTCGCCCGCATGCGAGGGGGCGGGGGCTGTCTTTTTATGTGTGGCGGGGTGGCGACGGGAATGAATAAAGGCAGCAAGTATGAATTATGTACATGTGTATATATGTAAAGTTAGAAGTTAGCAAAGAAATCATTTTGTAGAGTTGAGCCTAACCCTCCCATTGACCCCAAGTATCTTTTAGTTTTTTCTTTTAATAATGGTTTTACTTTACTTCCCATGTGACTTAATTCCTAGAATGTAAATCTTGCCTTCAGCAACAATAATGCTATAAAGAATATCTTAATCAGGAACTCAACAGAAAATTCTCCTGGGTGTATGTATAAAGTGTCATGTAGAAATTATGATAAGTTTTAGTTGGCCACACTGGCAAGGATCTTTCTGTTTCATTTAAGCAACATAAAGATAGTATAAGAACGGGACAAGAATCAAATGCCTTGTTTAATCGCGTTAAAAACTATGATCCTTATGTTAACTGGAGTAATGCCCTCTCGGTTATTAACTCTAACTCCAGTACCACGAGAAATATAATTGAATCTTTTATTATTAGATACACAAATAATTATAATCTTAATATTTGTGATGCTCTATACAAATTGAATAATTTATTGCTAATAAAATTTGTAAACAATTCACTTTGTCCACATAATAAGTATATGATACACTCGTTTTCTGTCTCGGACAATCGCATGTTTACCAAATGGTGTCCTAGCTACGTCCCTTCCTTGTTTATCAACTGACTGTTATACTTCTCTCTTGTATCTCCCCTGATGATGTGATTATTACACAAATGTGTTATATATATATATATATATATATATATATATATATATATATATATATATATATATATATATATTTTTTTTTTTTTTTTTTTTTTTTTGCTTTGTCGCTGTCTCCCGCGTTTGCGAGGTAGCGAAAGGAAACAGTCGAAAAAAAATGGCCCAACCCACCCCCATACACATGTATATACATACGTCCTCACACGCAAATATACATACCTACACAGCTTTCCATGGTTTACCCCAGACGCTTCACATGCCCTGATTCAATCCACTGACAGAACGTCAACCCCAGTATACCACATCGCTCCAATTCACTCTATTCCTTGCCCTCCTTTCAACCTCCTGCATGTTCAGGCCCCGATCACACAAAATCTTTTTCACTCCATCTTTCCACCTCCAATTTGGTCTCCCTCTTCTCCTCGTTCCCTCCACCTCCGACACATATATCCTCTTGGTCAATCTTTCCTCACTCATTCTCTCCATGTGCCCAAACCATTTCAAAACACTCTCTTCTGCTCTCTCAACCACGCTCTTTTTATTTCCACACATCTCTCTTACCCTTACGTTACTTACTCGATCAAACCACCTCACACCACACATTGTCCTCAAACATCTCATTTCCAGCACATCCATCCTCCTGCGCACCACTCTATCCATAGCCCACGCCTCGCAACCATACAACATTGTTGGAACCACTATTCCTTCAAACATACCCATTTTTGCTTTCCGAGATAATGTTCTCGACTTCCACACATTCTTCAAGGCTCCCAGAATTTTCGCCCCCTCCCCCACCCTATGATCCACTTACGCTTCCATGGTTCCATCCGCTGCCAGATCCACTCCCAGATATCTAAAACACTTCACTTCCTCCAGTTTTTCTCCATTCAAACTCACAAATGAAACGCGATAACTTCCCAAGTGCACTTGCGCGTAATAATCACATCATCAGGGGAGACACAAGAGAGAAATATATGTGAGTTGATATACATCGAAGAGACGAAGCTAGGACGACATTTGGTAAGCATGTGATTGTCCGAAACATACAACGAGCGTTCATAAAGTTTTCATTTTACAAATTTTAACAACAATAAAGTTATATAATCTGTATAGACTATCACAAATACTAATATTATAATTCATCGTGTATTTGATAATAGAAGATTCAATGATATTTCTCTTGGTAATAGAATTAGAGTTGATAACTGAGATGGCATTACTTCAGTCAATACAATGATCATAGTTCTAACGTGATTAAACAAGGCATTTGATTCTTGTCCCGTTCTCATACTATATTTATGTTGCTTAAGTCTAACAGAAAGATCCTTACCAGTCTGACCAACATAATATTTATGACAATTTCCACATGGCACTTTACAGATGTATCCAAGAGAATTTTCTGGTGAATTCATGATTAAGATATTCTTTATAGTATTATTGTTGCTAAAGGCAACATTAATACATCCCTTAAGTTAACAAAAAAATAACTTTTTATAGTTGAGCCCAAACCTCCCATTGACACCAAAAATGTTTTAGTCCTCCCCTTTGATAATAATTTCTCTTTACTTCCCAGAAACATTATCCAAAATACAGTTTATCGGTGGGCAATTCTTCAAGTTTCAATACACTGTTACACTCGGACCCGAAACGACAATGTCCAACACCTCATAGTCAAGTGTCTCGCTTCATCACTCAGTGCGAACGCAGTGATCGCAGTGGCTACGGGGTGAGGTAAGTGGGAACCCATTTTGCCTGCTGGGCGCGTGGTGGCTGAAGGAATCACTGCCCAGCAGTCGTCAGGGGCTTTTACTCAAGAGGGAGCCAGCCGTGAGCGGCCAATCCGTCGTGACCTGCCACATCTCGACTGTGATTGGAAGAAATTACCACCTAGAGTGAATGTTGACCGTCCAAAGCCGTATTGTTACGCCCTCATCCCGACGTTGGCTGAAGGAGGGTGGCCCATAGTGTTACTCCTGATTGGCTGGGGACCTAAAGTCCGGCCCTGCATCTCGCCTGTGAAACGAGGATACTCTGGAGGAGACCTGCAACCATTTGGCGCCACAAGTGAGGAAAAATAACAAACCTGTAGGTTGGCCACGACTTGAGTAACGATTCGGCGAGGGGTGAGTGAAATTTGTGTGTGTGTATATATATATATATATATATATATATATATATATATATATATATATATATATATATATATATATATATATATATATATATATATATATATATATATATATATATATATTTATTAATATATATATATATATATATATATATATATATATATATATATATATATATATATATATATATATATATATATATATATATATATATATATATATATATTTTTTTTTTTTTTTTTTTTATACTTTGTCGCTGTCTCCCGCGTTTGCGAGGTAGCGCAAGGAAACAGACGAAAGAAATGGCCCAACCCCCCCCCCCCCATACACATGTACATACACACGTCCACACACGCAAATATACATACCTACACAGCTTTCCATGGTTTACCCCAGACGCTTCACATGCCTTGATTCACTCCACTGACAGCACGTCAACCCCTGTATACCACATCGCTCCAATTCACTCTATTCCTTGCCCTCCTTACACCCTCCTGCATGTTCAGGCCCCGATCACACAAAATCTTTTTCACTCCATCTTTCCACCTCCAATTTGGTCTCCCTCTTCTCCTCGTTCCCTCCACCTCCGACACATATATCCTCTTGGTCAATCTTTCCTCACTCATTCTCTCCATGTGCCCAAACCATTTCAAAACACCCTCTTCTGCTCTCTCAACCACGCTCTTTTTATTTCCACACATCTCTCTTACCCTTACGTTCCTTACTCGATCAAACCACCTCACACCACACATTGTCCTCAAACATCTCATTTCCAGCACATCCATCCTCCTGCGCACAACTCTATCCATAGCCCACGCCTCGCAACCATACAACATTGTTGGAACCACTATTCCTTCAAACATACCCATTTTTGCTTTCCGAGATAATGTTCTCGACTTCCACACATTTTTCAAGGCTCCCAAAATTTTCGCCCCCTCCCCCACCCTATGATCCACTTCCGCTTCCATGGTTCCATCCGCTGACAGATCCACTCCCAGATATCTAAAACACTTCACTTCCTCCAGTTTTTCTCCATTCAAACTCACCTCCCAATTGACTTGACCCTCAACCCTACTGTACCTAATATATATATATATATATATATATTATATATATATAATATATTATATATATATATATATATATATATATATGTATATATATATATATATTTATATATATATATTTTTTATTTTTTTTTTTAATAATGGTTTTACTTTACTTCCCATGTGACTTAATTCCTAGAATGTAAATCTTGCCTTCAGCAACAATAATGCTATAAAGAATATCTTAATCAGGAACTCAACAGAAAATTCTCCTGGGTGTATGTATAAAGTGTCATGTAGAAATTATGATAAGTTTTAGTTGGCCACACTGGCAAGGATCTTTCTGTTTCATTTAAGCAACATAAAGATAGTATAAGAACGGGACAAGAATCAAATGCCTTGTTTAATCGCGTTAAAAACTATGATCCTTATGTTAACTGGAGTAATGCCCTCTCGGTTATTAACTCTAACTCCAGTACCACGAGAAATATAATTGAATCTTTTATTATTAGATACACAAATAATTATAATCTTAATATTTGTGATGCTCTATACAAATTGAATAATTTATTGCTATAAAATTTGTAAACAATTCTCTTTGTCCACATAATAAGTATATGATACACTCGTTTTCTGTCTCGGACAATCGCATGTTTACCAAATGGTGTCCTAGCTACGTCCCTTCCTTGTTTATCAACTGACTGTTATACTTCTCTCTTGTATCTCCCCTGATGATGTGATTATTACACAAATGTGTTATATATATATATATTTTTTTTTTTTTTTCCAAAAGAAGGAACAGAGAAGGGGGCCAGGTGAGGATTTTCCCTCTAAGGCCCAGTCCTCTGTTCTTAACGCTACCTCGCTAATGCGGGAAATGGCGAATCGTATAAAAAAAAATGAATATATATATATATTATATTATATATATATATTTTATATATATATATTATTATATATATATATATACTATATATATATATATCTTTCTTTTCTTTTAAACTATTCGCCATTTCCCGCGTTAGCGAGGTAGCGCTAAGAACAGAGGACTGGGCCTTTTTTGGAATATCCTCAACTGGCCCCCTCTGTTCCTTCTTTTGGAAAATTTAAAAAAAAAAAAAATATATATATATATATATTTATATATATATATTATATTATATATATATATAATAAATATATATATATTATATATATTATATTATATATATATATATCTATATATATATATATTTTTTTTTTTTTTTATACTTTGTCGCTGTCTCCCGCGTTTGCGAGGTAGCGCAAGGAAACAGACGAAAGAAATGGCCCAACCCCCCCCCCCATACACATGTATATACATACGTCCTCACACGCAAATATACATACCTACACAGCTTTCCATGGTTTACCCCAGACGCTTCACATGCCTTGATTCAATCCACTGACAGCACGTCAACCCCTGTATACCACATCGCTCCAATTCACTCTATTCCTTGCCCTCCTTTCACCCTCCTGCATGTTCAGGCCCCGATCACACAAAATCTTTTTCACTCCATCTTTCCACCTCCAATTTGGTCTCCCTCTTCTCCTCGTTCCCTCCACCTCCGACACATATATCCTCTTGGTCAATCTTTCCTCACTCATTCTCTCCATGTGCCCAAACCATTTCAAAACACTCTCTTCTGCTCTCTCAACCACGCTCTTTTTATTTCCACACATCTCTCTTGCCACATTACTTACTCGATCAAACCACCTCACACCACACATTGTCCTCAAACATCTCATTTCCAGCACATCCATCCTCCTGCGCACAACTCTATCCATAGCCCACGCCTCGCAACCATACAACATTGTTGGAACCACTATTCCTTCAAACATACCCATTTTTGCTTTCCGAGATAATGTTCTCGACTTCCACACATTTTTCAAGGCTCCCAAAATTTTCGCCCCCTCCCCCACCCTATGATCCACTTCCGCTTCCATGGTTCCATCCGCTGCCAGATCCACTCCCAGATATCTAAAACACTTCACTTCCTCCAGTTTTTCTCCATTCAAACTCACAAATGAAACGCGATAACTTCCCAAGTGCACTTGCGCGTAATAATCACATCATCAGGGGAGACACAAGAGAGAAATATATGTGAATTGATATACATCGAAGAGACGAAGCTAGGACGACATTTGGTAAACATGTGATTGTCCGAAACATACAACGAGCGTTCATAAAGTTTTCATTTTACAAATTTAACAACAATAAAGTTATATAATCTGTATAGACTATCACAAATACTAATATTATAATTCATCGTGTATTTGATAATAGAAGATTCAATGATATTTCTCTTGGTAATAGAATTAGAGTTGATAACTGAGATGGCATTACTTCAGTCAATACAATGATCATAGTTCTAACGTGATTAAACAAGGCATGTGAAGCGTCTGAGGTAAACCATGTGAAACTCTTATGGGGAATGGATGTGGAAAAGGGGCTGAATGTTTCGGTGCATTATTCATCACAGATAGAGTCTGAGTGTGAACTAATGTGGCCTTTGTTGTCTTTTCCTAGCGTTACCTCGCCCGCATGCGAGGGGGCGGGGCTGTCTTTTTATGTGTGGCGGGGTGGCGACGGAATGAATAAAGGCAGCAAGTATGAATTATGTACTTGTGTATATATGTAAAGTTAGAAGTTAGCAAAGAAATCATTTTGTAGAGTTGAGCCTAACCCTCCCATTGACCCCAAGTATCTTTTAGTTTTTTCTTTTAATAATGGTTTTACTTTACTTCCCATGTGACTTAATTCCTAGAATGTAAATCTTGCCTTCAGCAACAATAATGCTATAAAGAATATCTTAATCAGGAACTCAACAGAAAATTCTCCTGGGTGTATGTATAAAGTGTCATGTAGAAATTATGATAAGTTTTAGTTGGCCACACTGGCAAGGATCTTTCTGTTTCATTTAAGCAACATAAAGATAGTATAAGAACGGGACAAGAATCAAATGCCTTGTTTAATCGCGTTAAAAACTATGATCCTTATGTTAACTGGAGTAATGCCCTCTCGGTTATTAACTCTAACTCCAGTACCACGAGAAATATAATTGAATCTTTTATTATTAGATACACAAATAATTATAATCTTAATATTTGTGATGCTCTATACAAATTGAATAATTTATTGCTATAAAATTTGTAAACAATTCACATTGTCCACATAATAAGTATATGATACACTCGTTTTCTGTCTCGGACAATCGCATGTTTACCAAATGGTGTCCTAGCTACGTCCCTTCCTTGTTTATCAACTGACTGTTATACTTCTCTCTTGTATCTCCCCTGATGATGTGATTATTACACAAATGTGTTATATATATATATAATATATTTTTTTTTTTTTTTGCTTTGTCGCTGTCTCCCGCGTTTGCGAGGTAGCGCAAGGAAACAGACGAAAGAAATGGCCCAACCCCCCCCCCCATACACATGTATATACATACGTCCTCACACGCAAATATACATACCTACACAGCTTTCCATGGTTTACCCCAGACGCTTCACATGCCTTGATTCAATCCACTGACAGCACGTCAACCCCTGTATACCACATCGCTCCAATTCACTCTATTCCTTGCCCTCCTTTCACCCTCCTGCATGTTCAGGCCCCGATCACACAAAATCTTTTTCACTCCATCTTTCCACCTCCAATTTGGTCTCCCTCTTCTCCTCGTTCCCTCCACCTCCGACACATATATCCTCTTGGTCAATCTTTCCTCACTCATTCTCTCCATGTGCCCAAACCATTTCAAAACACTCTCTTCTGCTCTCTCAACCACGCTCTTTTTATTTCCACACATCTCTCTTGCCACATTACTTACTCGATCAAACCACCTCACACCACACATTGTCCTCAAACATCTCATTTCCAGCACATCCATCCTCCTGCGCACAACTCTATCCATAGCCCACGCCTCGCAACCATACAACATTGTTGGAACCACTATTCCTTCAAACATACCCATTTTTGCTTTCCGAGATAATGTTCTCGACTTCCACACATTTTTCAAGGCTCCCAAAATTTTCGCCCCCTCCCCCACCCTATGATCCACTTACGCTTCCATGGTTCCATCCGCTGACAGATCCACTCCCAGATATCTAAAACACTTCACTTCCTCCAGTTTTTCTCCATTCAAACTCACAAATGAAACGCGATAACTTCCCAAGTGCACTTGCGCGTAATAATCACATCATCAGGGGAGACACAAGAGAGAAATATATGTGAATTGATATACATCGAAGAGACGAAGCTAGGACGACATTTGGTAAACATGTTTACCAAATGGTGTCCTAGCTACGTCCCTTCCTTGTTTATCAACTGACTGTTATACTTCTCTCTTGTATCTCCCCTGATGATGTGATTATTACACAAATGTGTTATATATATATATATGACGCCATTTGGTAAACATGTGATTGTCCGAAACATACAACGAGCGTTCATAAAGTTTTCATTTTACAAATTTAACAACAATAAAGTTATATAATCTGTATAGACTATCACAAATACTAATATTATAATTCATCGTGTATTTGATAATAGAAGATTCAATGATATTTCTCTTGGTAATAGAATTAGAGTTGATAACTGAGATGGCATTACTCCAGTCAATACAATGATTATAATTTCTAACGCGATTAGGCAAAGCATTTGAATCTTGTCCTGCTCTTCGACCACTTGTGTGTTGCTTCAGTTGAAACAGAGATCCTTATCAGACTGTTTATTTTGCAGACTCCGAACAGGGTAGCTGAAGGTGACAGCGATATAGGAGCTGGTGTTGTTCTCTTACAGGAGGACGAAGAGAGGGTTGATCAGATAGTTAATTTTTGACAAATAATTATCTTTGTCCACAATCAAAACTTTATCAACCTTATCTGATTCAGAACGTGTTGTTCATTATCTCTCTTTATACTGTCGATTGCATTGATGAACCTTTTTGGACAATCTGGAGCAGCTGGTTTGGGCAAACTGGCACATGATACACCTTTACCAATGTTCATTATATCGTTAGAGAATTCAATGTACTCTTCCAAATTGCAAAACAATCTTGCAAAATTAGCTTCTTTGTTCGAACAAACAAAATCTAAACCATAATCCAGAGCACGCAAAGAATCCTTCTCAAGTTGCTTATTAGGAAAGATCAACAAAAAGGAAGTGTTTGTTTTTTAAGTCTAATTACTGTTTTCAGTAAGATGGCTAGCTTCAGGCTCACTTTCATTTGAGGACTAATCCGTTCACCTCTTAACCTGACATAGCAACAGACACGCGGTTCTTACACCGTGTACGTAAAGCCATTTGGAAGGCGCTTCTCTTCTCTCATGAAATACGAATTGCCTCCTCCATCTCAATATTCGTTAGTTTGATGTGTTTCTTCAAAATGATATTTTGAGATTCATCAAACGGCCGACCTGACGTCAACAGCAACCGTTGTGGCAGGGCGGATGTGGGACGCACTTGTTCATCAAGAAGTAACGACGGGGAAAGACTAGGCGAACTTGTAGAAAAGCAGTGCAAGAGTCGTGTGGTATTCATGTTGCAATACGTCACAATGGTGAGCATGATCTAGTGCTTGCTGATGACCACGAGAACAGTTAAACACGATTAGTTCCCAGATACACTTTCGTGTAATGATCACATCATCAGAGGATATACAAGACTGAGATAGAAGATTTAGAACAGCCAGAGATGGTTTTAGAATACATTAGACAAAAAAGAAAACCTACAGAAACAACCGTAGAATGGAGGAAAGAGGAGGAACAGTCACAAAACACGTAGCAGAAGGCAATAAACAAAAGGAACGGACAGACTGCCAGTAGCAGAAAGCAACATACGGAAATAATGTATAGGAAATAGAAGGTGACAGAGAGAGTAGGCAAAGCACTGATAATCAAAACGCAGATATGCAGCTCTCTGAATTTCTTTGTACAACAACAAACAACCTTTGTAAACGGTGGCAATTTCCAGAAACAAAAACGCAATATCACAGATGCAATAATGACAGAAGAGAGATGAAGTGGGAAAACAAGTGAAGGATTTAGGCAAAATAAGGCAGTGAACAAGTAAGCATGTGAGTGACTTGTTAATTAATGGATGGTAAGATGCCCTCCATCTCCTGTATTGGGACACGGTGGATAAAGTCTAATACTAACTTTTCTTTGACTTCGAAATTCAAGTCATTTAACTTCTACATCCAATTTCCCTATGAAAAGAAAATTCAGCCTGTGAGCAGCGCTCTCTCTCTCTCTCTCTCTCTCTCTCTCTCTCTCTCTCTCTCTCTCTCTCTCTCTCTGGTGAAGTCCGATGAAACATAAGAGAGAATGAACAAAGAGGTGGCAAGCAATAAGATACATGAAAAGGATTCCCATATGTTGACAAAGAAAACAAGAAATTTGATGCTAGACCTCATTAAATAGGAGAGAGATATGAAAGTGACATGAGAAACTTATCAAATGTTAATTTAACAACCAAAATTCAATACTCAACTAATAACAATACAAATAAAGATATGTTTCACCATTATATTGCATCATAGATTCTGAGATATCAGCAGATCACACGAGGGAAGCAACAAATTAGTTTGGAACAACTCAGCTGTAGGACTGCATGGAATTCCATCCATCTTCTTGAAGAACAACGAGGAGGAGGATATAGCTAAACTGATGTCTTATTAGATGCAGCCTACACGAAAGCAAGGCAGGAGATATACACAAAATGGCATATGTATGAAAATAAACTCATGGAGAATCTAATTTAACACATAATTAGTATAGGTAGGTTGTTGTCGATAGTGTTTTGAAAGACCATTTACTGGAACCCATTATCGTCACCTGGTATATAGATGAAATGAAAACGTAGATTTTGTCAAAGATGCACAAGGTTGATTCTCAAATTTCAACAACAGCATCTAATAAACATTAATGAATGGAATCAGAACAGATGATTCCGGTCTTGAGTTCGCCTGAGGCATTTGACATTGCAGACTACAGAATAATACTGTAGTTGTGCAACCATATAACAAAAGTAAAATAAGAATATGGATTGAATAGTTACGTAACAGTAGAACATTCACTCTGACAAATGAAGAAGATATTCTGTCCGGGTGTCATAAGGGACCGTAATAGTCTGCATTGTATTAAAATAATTAGGCCAAATATTGACAATGTGGTAAAAGAAAGCAGTGTTTGATGTCAGTAAAATAATACGTTTAGGAGCTTACCAGAGAGAAATGCTTAAAGACTTCGATAAATTTACTGATGAAAGAAGATATTCTTTTGAAATCAAATGGAAAATGTTAAGCAAATTCTTTTATGAAACGACTTCAAATGCATCATACAAAAGTACAACAGGGAAGGAGACAGAAGCAAACGTAAAGGATATAGAGGCCACAACGAATGAGAAACTCGAACTCAAAGAGGACGTTCGTAAAATAGTATTACCGATCCAAGTAGTGCGTGTTATTGTACTGGATATATTCACCACGAGAGACAGAAAGCTTCTTATGAAAATAATTAAAGCGTGCATAAGGCGTGAGTGTGAATATAACATTCAAATCTTATGGTCACCGACCAAACGAAAGGAAATATACAAGCGAGAGTGAGTCCAGAAACACTTCGGGAGCACAGTGTGGGAATGAAATATCTTATACTAATACAAGAGGTTGAAAGATCTTGAAATCGGCAGCTTGGATGTACCATTATCCACGCTTGGCAAATAACTCTGGGCATCAAGAGTAATATACCCAGCCTCAGCAAAATAAATTAACTAAGCAATAAAATCTTGAAATATAACAAAAGAGTTATGAAGCAAAAATGTACGAGAGCCCAACAGGAAACTTGGAAAGACTATAAACTGTGGAAAAGTGGATGGCTTGAAAACAAAAGTTTAAAAGGATAATTCATTTCTTTACATTTTTCACTTCACAAACAACTTCTTCAGAGATTTCCAGTCACTAGAATGTTGCTTGACTATAAATCCACTGGTATGTAACCTTCCCGTGGTGGACGCCCTTACATGTCGCTCTGATTGGCTCGCCTGGTTCGCTGGCTTCATCCTTTATGTCCAGTCGTTGCTGCCAACTCTGATCAGTTAATGAAATCTGGCGTAAAATTAGTGGGATTTTATGGATCCTAATTTCAGGGACGTTTCATTGATATTTTTTTACTTACACTTCTCAACATTTCTGACACTGTATTCCAATGGCTCGTAATAATCATCCAATTATTACTGATTTCGTCCCGTTATTGTGGCTGGGGAAGACGATAAATGAAATCGAGAATTTTGTTCCTTGATCAGCCTACAAATATTCATATTCGGTTAGGTCAGTCCTTCATATTAGATTAAATATGCACGCAGGTATTTCTTTGAAGTTTGATTTTATCCTTTGCGTTCATTCTTCTTGCAGGTATGGCTGTCATGTTATCAAGTACATGCACAACTTGATACTTCTATCCATGATCCTGTTGAAACTAATACTATTTCGTATATTTCAAATATGTCCGTGCATAATGAGATCATTAAAGCACTAAGCTGCAAAACCCATTGCTAACTCGTTCTGCTGCTCCAGTGAACGTGAATGGGCCGAAGTTAATGAGTGATTAAATGAGGTTTTCTTTGATCCAGGCAGACCTTCATCATCTTAGTTGTCTAATGCCCTTCTCACTACTTGCATAACCTCATCCATCGGCACGTTGACAACGTCATTCTTTTCTTAAAGTGAACGTTGATTAACCTTTTTATTAAATCAGATGTTTCAAGTGAGCTCCAATAACTGAGGTGTTGCGCCGTGGAGAATGTTTTGACCAGTCGTATAGCTAGCATGTGTGGGGCTCTGACATTACTGATCTCATCAGAACAACCGGTCGCTGAAGCTTCTGAAATCCTCTCATACTTGATGTTCGAGACTCTTTTAGTAGGTTTAACACTTTTTAGCAAAGTCATTCTCGCTGGAACCTTTTTACTACACAATTAAAATATTTTTTTCAGTGTAAACGACATGCTTCTTTTCATACGTAGTTGTATAAATCAGTAATTCAAAAATGTTGTCATCTTTCTTGTCTGTTCCCTTCACAAACAATTGCCCGCCATAATGTTGCTACTGTTCCTTGGCTTATACCTAGAATATACAGGGCTCTTATGTGTCATCTGTATGTAAACATCGGCGAGCAGCGGAGGGACCTTATAACTCACTTTGTCTTACCAACAATTCCTTCAGTCCTGACCAAACCACTGTCTATAGCGCTTGAATAAATTGGTGCTGTCTGCTTTAGCATATCATTTGTAGAAATAAATAACTTAAACAAAGATAAGTTCAAGAATGAAGAAGAACGTCAAGTTTCAACGTAAAGACTCTTTACCAATGTGTCAATGGATGAAATTATGAAAATTATTGAAGGTTGGATATAACTTAGATAATGGGGTAATACCTCCATCTAAGGCAGGCCACTTCATACTCAGTCCCTTTGCGTTTAGTGATGAGGGATATAAGCAGCATAGAGGGCTAGCCAGGGCTTCGCCGGCAAGTAATAGTGATGACCGTCTTATATATGAAAGGATTAGAAGACAGTTTCAACAAGATCTTCGACAGAGGTGTTACATAGAAGTGGTACAGTGGCGAAGTAAGAGTCGAAACTTTAAGAAGAACGAATATGGAGGATAAGATCATGCAAATGTGTACGAGAGTATCAAATCTAGCGTAGGGGAGAAGGGAAAACAAAGACTGCCGTTTCTGGATCTTTATCATCTGGAAGAATGATAAAGGCCCAAAGAATAACAAGATTCATTTATCATCTATTTGCTTACAGTGAAAAAAACTAAATCTGGATTAGTATTTGAATTCTTCTTATGAACCAAAGGAATATGCAGCCATGAATGTTTAGCAAAAATGAAACTAGATTCCTCCAAGGGATTACTCCGAAAACAAAGACAGAACTAGAATGATAACGGAGAGGTGTGGAGAAAATTAATAACAAGCTTAAATCATTGTCAATTTTTTTACAAGGAGACATAATATAGCAGCTTTGTTAGGCAAGAAAACTAGTTACATTGCAAATTGTAGTCAAAGCAGGTGATTAACAGTCAACCAAGAGTTGTATACAAGATTCCGTTTAATGGTTGTTAACTCACGTATTAAAGAGAAACTGGACAAGAGCTAGTAAGGGAATCATGGAAAATACGACTGATTTTAGGGACTACAGGGCTTCCAGAGCTTTCATGGAGCATGCAGATAAATGTAGACACCAGCAAAATTCGGGAGAAAATACTGCACAAAAGAATGAATATGTGGATGAGAACACCAGACACTATCCATTTTAGTATGGAGAATGTCACTAACAATAGATAGGGTTTCATCAGCTGGCTCAAATTGGTGGTGAAGCTAGTGATTCAGGCAGGCAAATCAGAGAGACAAACACGGAGGCGTCAAGCTGGGTGACTGACGTCAGCTTTGAATACATATAAATTGTCCCTTTCTATTGCCACTCACTTTCTGACAAAGACTCCTGTGCTATTGAAGCCTTAAAGACCATTATAGACCTTAGCCCTATCCTGTTGGTTCCATTCCTCCACTTTCACTCTTCTTTTCTAATGGATAATTGCTATTCAATGTAATAGCAAAAAAAAAAAAAAACTTTGGTTGAAATACAGTCCTCACTGAACCCAGAGTTAAGTTATGGTTGAGTTATGTGCAAGACGTGCAGTAAACATGATGCAGTAACTTGATCCTATTGGGAAATCTTTTTTTTTAGAGATACGCTGTTATTAATCTCTTTCTCTCTTCCTCTAACTTTACTTTTTCTCTCTTTGATTTGCTTTCACTTATTCTTTCATTACGTCTTTCATTTCTTTTTTTATTATGTCTTTCATTTCTTCTTTCATTGACCTTTTTCCTCTCTCTCTTTCTCCCCTAAAGGAAAACATTTTAAATGAGAATTTTAGGCAAATGTTAGCCAGAGATGGAGGAGTTCAGGAATCTTACGCAGGAGACCATCAACGCAGGGAAACATGGCTAGTAGGGGTTCGGCTCACATCGGACACAGGTCACTGACTGACTACCAGTAGACAGGCTTTCCTATCCCATCACACGCAGGTCAAGTGGCCAGGGTAGGAAGACTAGGTTACACTAATTTACTTGCTAGCTTTATGTAGATGAGATTTATCCCACATACTACACAGGCATATGGTATTGCTGATCTGATCTTACAAACTTTGCAAATGCAATTCATTCCCAAGGCTCTCGCTAACTGCAAAGCAAAATCAATTTGATGCACCCAAATACCACAAATGTAATGCTAAAATGGACTGAAGTTGCTTCAGAGGCTCTCTGTCAAAGACAAAGCACCAAAGTGCTTTCAAGAATAAAGATACATATGGAAAACCTGCATATACTCACTAAATCAGCAATATCTGTATATGAATTGTTGATTCGAAATCTTTTCCACAAGGCAGAAGGAACGGTCTTGTTCTAAGTTGATGACTACCTTCGTGAAATTAAAGTTAACAAACAAACGCAGATCCTACAACTCGCTGTACGTTAATATAATCAATGGAAATAAGAATAAGTTTTGTGTTGGTGTCGATGACAGACCTCCAAAGTGAAAAAGAATATGATAGAATTCTATTCACTTTGGTAGAGTATGTTGTACATATCACGGAAGTTATAAAGGTAACTTAAATCATTTCGTTACAGACTTGAACATCCCCAGCTCATAATCAGGATGGAAATACATTGGTTGGCTAATCACACTACATTAGATCAGCTAGTGTGGTCTTTCAACTTGATCAGTCTCTTTCCTATTAAGGACACCATTCTTCTCGGCTTAGTTACCAACACAGACAGCCATTTGATCAACTTTACTAGGTGGTTGAGGAAGGTTTGTGATTAGCGGTAACAAGTCCTTGATCCTTGATTATAGATATTTGAGGAGTTGATGACCAAGTCGAAAGCAGTAGCTGGACGATAATCTCCATAATGTTCATACATTTGAGATGTGGAGTATCTATTAGGAAAATATAAGCTACTGAAATTGAAAACATACCAGAAAAACAAAGATGAAAGGAACCAGCGTGAACAAAAAAACAGCCTAGTTAAGTAACAACATAGAACATAGAACATAAAATTAATTCACCTGAAGAAAAGAAAGCTAAATTAACCGAAACATTAGAGATCACAAGAATGATTTTCTCTAAGAAATTAGATATTGTATATAAATAAGATCATAATTCGATAATTTCTGTAAATGTTGAAAACTATCCCGAAAAAAATTTCAGGTATATAAGACAGATAAAAAATACTAAAGATACATTGAGGCCACTACAAACGAAAAAGGGAAAATAAGCAACAATGACAAAAAAGTTTTCATACTAAACAAATCCTTCCATTTTGTGATAGCAACAGAAATGATATTCATGAATGCCTCAACTGCGAAATCTTTTTCTGTGGGCAGAGAGAGAAAATGCCACCACACTACTTAATAAAGCGTTAAGGAGCCAGTAGACTGGAAACTGGAAAACTTCACCTGTGTACATGGAAGGAGACAGGAAATGTGCCTTGAACTCATCGTTCAAATAGTTCACGTTGGTTCTCATATAACCATGAAAACTGTACTCACAGACAACATTGTGGAGGAAGTTAAGGATCACAATATTTTAATATGGCATTTGACAGAAAAAGAGCTTTACTAGAGTTTTCACAATTCTATACGATGACTGAGAATCAAAAGTACCTTCACTTATGATATACTTAGATTCACAAAAAGCATTCGACAAATTACCACTTGGGAGATTATGTATATAAATCAAAATCACATGGCAAATGAGAGGTGGATCAATATGTGTAAACGGATTTAATCAATGGCTTACTAATGTATATACTTTTTTTCTTTTAGAAATACTCCGCATATTTTCAGATGTATGAACATTAAGGAGATAGTCATGCAGTTCCTACTTTTGACTCGGTGAATCAGTTTCTCAAAGTTTGCATTTCCATGATCAGGGTCAAGACGTAATTCAAAAAAGCGGAATGTCCGATTGGCTGATCATAAGTAAGGTGCCACAGGCATCGGACATTGAATCCATTCATCTAACGATGTAAATAAACGATCTAGAACTGAGCATCAGATCGAACATTTGACAGTTTGTGGATGATACAAAACTGGGCGATAAAGCTATAGATGAACAAGACTGTGAAGAATCAACGAGATCTGACAATCTAACATATGGGTCAGGTCGTGGCAAATGAACTTTAACGTAAGATAGTTATGCATTTTGGGATATGAATGTTAAATGAAATTAAGAAATTAATCTGAAATCCACTATTCAAGGTGATGGAAAAAGAAAGGAATTTTGAAGTTATCAGGAACAGTACAGTATAAAGTAGAGGTGGCCAAACTTTTATGCTAATGGGCCATTCTTTGATATTTTGTTCCTTTGACAAGCCATAGTTTGTGTATACGTGTGTTTGACGTCTCACTCTGCGGTACAGTTGACTAAATTATGTTTGATGAGTAAATGGAATCAATTCAGAACTTAGAGGGTAATTCAGCGGTTGCAATTTTAGAAAAACCTCATACTGTGGCCGTATAGCACGTACCTACAAAGTTGTTCAAAACACACGGTTATTTATTACAAACTGCTAAAGGAAACTGTTATTGTGATTCATGGCACTGATGTGTCTTGAGAATTTCGTCAAAGACTATTTTCAGCTTTGAACAGGCAACACGCAGTGTGTTTGGTAGGTGCATATCAGTAAGAACATTTTTCCCTTTATGTTTAACAATGATTATTTTCTAGAATAATTGTTCACAAATGTGAGCACTAGGGAAAACTGATGTTACCCTCTATGCATGTGGCATGAGCTTATAATCCCTATGTGGTGACACATACAACTTATAAAATTCAAATATATTAACGTCTCTGAATTTGCTCGTAAGTTCACTGTTGCCATGTAAATCTATCTGTTCCATTCGTAGTTCTACAGGAACTGCGTCAACATTTACAGAAAATGGAGATGTAGGTACCTGCAATTCCATTCTGAGAGCATGTTAGTCTGGCAAACCTTGACTAAAACCTTCTTTTAAAGCACGTACTTCATCTGCATGTTGTCGCACTTCATATGCTGGTGGCATTTGCAGAAAGTGCTGTAAAGTGCACTGCATTGTACTTTTGATGATTGATTTTACCATAAACATAGCTCATTCATCGAAGATATTATTAACGAGCGGAGCTTTTCCTTGAAACTTGGTGTTCAGTCCATTGAGATCAATCAAATCAGTATATTAATATGGCCACGCTTCAAAGCTAATTATTGCTGGATAAGTCTTTTCCCGTCTCCCCTGGTATATCCATGAATATCTTTACCTCAACAAAAATGACGTAAAATATTCTTTGTACTTTTCTTCTGCCTAGTTATCGCGCTTCGTAATGAAACGTGATGTCGTAGTATTCTGAACAAAGACATTTAGAAATTATCTAGACTGCCTGTGATAAGAGCATGTAATCCAGCGCGGTTGACAGCAAAAATATCGTGGCATTACATCATTCTTCTTGACTGGGTGGCACATAATTTTTCTTTGTGAATAATGCAGTGCAAAATAATAATTTCAAACTTCAATCCTTTTTTCTCTCGTTCAAATACAAATCTCGCAGCGGCACCTGTATTCAACCCAGACGTGGCTGGAGCTCCATCTGTTGGTACGTTTCGACTTTGTCTTACAACTGTAATCATTACTACACTGAACACATCTTCACCTGTAGTGGTATTTCTCACGTTAGCTAAAGGCATCAGATCTTAAGTTATTTCAAAATCTGAAGTCATCCCACATGTAAAGATGGCAAGATGGGCTGTATCACCGACCTCAGTATATTCATCTATGAATATAGATAAGACACAGATTTAGTCGTTGTGTCCACTGTTCGTTTCTGTATAATGTCTGATATTTCATCAATCCTTCGAGTAACACTTTGTCCTGAGACTGAAATTAGAAAATAACTTTCTTTTTAGGTCACAAAATTTCTGCTCCGGTTACAAGATACTTTGTTACAAACGCCTCGTTCTTATATGGTTTGAATTGCTCATAGCATAAATTACTTTATACTACCATTTAGCGTTAACATTAACTTTGGTGTCCGTTGTACTTTCTCATGATCAAAACTGCTCTGCCTTTTCATAACCTTCCCTTACTTTCTTCATATCTTACCGCATGTTTTCATGTATAGTAATAGCGAATTTTGTATTCTTTTAGCATTATCAACGTTCCTCTACGTAAGAGACTGCGTAGTAATGTGTCTTGAGGTTAGTAGCACACAAACCCTTGCTCCCCCTTTACATGGACAGCTGACGGTCGACGGAGCTGCAGAATCAGGCCCGGTGGTAAGTGCAGAATCTGAACGTGTACATAATAGCATGGCTGAGACTGGTACTCCCTAAAACAGAGCTATATACGCGACACAGACTACAGCTTATTTTGTTATCAGTTTCAGTATAATTGTAAAACTGAGGCAAAAAATGAATTAAAGGTTTGTTTTCGTATCTTATTTTTTCTTTTAGTATGTAAATGCACATAACTTTAAATTACATTTACTTAAAATCCACACTTTTATGATAATGATACTAATGCGAGGCAATCATTGTCTGGATATGGCCCGCGGGCTGCGGTTTGCCCATCCTTGAACTAAATGATACGAGAGAGCACATAGCATCAAGCAATATAGTAGGTCCACTGCCAAGTATTTTTTTGCAAGTAACATCGAACACGAAACACCAGAAACAACAAACAACCTGAAATGTTTTCAACGCATTTGTAAGATCCATATTGCATATGCAATACAGTTCTGTTCCCTTAACTACACAGAGGAGGAAGAAATACTTGAACAAGTAAGACAAAGACGTAAAAAAATCTTCCAGTTCTAGGAAACGTATCTTGTGAAGAGAGAACAGGAAGGTTTAATCTTTTTTTTCTCTTTTTCTAGAGAAGCGTAAACTGTGCAGAGACTTGATACAAATCTTCCAAATTGTGAATAAATTCAACAGTACATATGAAACTTAAAGCATTACTACAGTAAGAAACACCTTGAACACTGGAACATAAGGTCAAAATTTGTTAATACAAAGACTAAATAATTTTTTTTTGAAAATTGGGTAGAAAAAAATTATTTCATTCGTGTGCGTATATCCAAAATGAAAAGAATGGAACAATGTATACGTAGGTATACTAATACTGCATATTTCCTTTCATTTCCGCCTCAAAAAATGCTCCCCGACTGAAACTATTGTCAGAATTACATATATACACATACAATACAGACGTGCTGTCAGTGGATTGAATCAGGGCATGTGAAGCGTCTGGGGTAAACCATGGAAAGCTGTGTAGGTATGTATATTTGCGTGTGTGGGCGTATGTATATTCATGTGTATGAGGGTGGGTTGGGCCATTTCTTTCGTCTGTTTCCTTTGCGCTACCTCGCAAACGCGGGAGACAGCGACAAAGCAAGAAAAAAAAAGAAAAAAAAAAAATATATATATATATATATATATATATATATATATATATATATATATATATAGGTGCAAGGTGCAAGAAGTGAAAAAGAGGGCAAATGAGAGCTGGGGTGAGAGAGTATCATTAAACCCTAGAGAGAATAAAAAGATGTTCTGGAAGGAGGTAAATCAAGTGCGTAAGACAAGGGAGCAAATGGGAACTTCAGTGAGGGGCGCTAATGGGGAGGTGATAACAAGTAGTGGTGATGTGAGAAGGAGATGGAGTGAGTACTTTCAAGGTTTCTTGAATGTGTTTGATGATAGAGTGGCAGATATAGGGTGTTTTGGTCGAGGTGGTGTGCAAAGTGAGAGGGTTAGGGAAAATGATTTGGTAAACAGAGAAGAGGTAGTAAAAGCTTTGCGGAAGATGAAAGCCGGCAAGGCAGCAGGTTTGGATGGTATTGCAGTGGAATCTATTAAAAAAGGGGGTGACTGTATTGTTGACTGGTTGGTAAGGTTATTTAATGTATGTATGACTCATGGTGAGGTGCCTGAGGATTGGCGGAATGCGTGCATAGTGCCATTGTACAAAGGCAAAGGGGATAAGAGTGAGTGCTCAAATTACAGAGGAATAAGTTTGTTGAGTATTCCTAGTAAATTATATGGGAGGGTATTGATTGAGAGGGTGAAGGCGTGTAGAGAGCATCAGATTGGGGAAGAGCAGTGTGGTTTCAGAAGTGGTAGAGGATGTGTTGATCAGGTGTTTGCCTTGAGGAATGTATGTGAGAAATACTTAGAAAAGCAAATGGATTTGTATGTAGCATTTATGGATCTGGAGAAGGAATATGATAGAGCTGATAGAGATGCTCTGTGGAAGGTATTAAGAATATATCGTGTGGGAGGCAAGTTGTTAGAAACAGTGAAAAGTTTTTACCGATGATGTAAGGCATGTGTACGTGTAGGAAGAGAGGAAAGTGATTGGTTCTCAGTGAATGTAGGTTTGCGGCAGGGGTGTGTGATGTCTCCATGGTTGTTTAATTTGTTTATGGATGGGGTTGTTAGGGAGGTGAATGCAAGAGTTTTGGAAAGAGGGGCAAGTATGAAGTCTGTTGTGGATGAGAGAGCTTGGGAAGTGAGTCAGTTGTTGTTCGCTGACGATACAGCGCTGGTGGCAGATTCATGTGAGAAACTGCAGAAGCTGGTGACTAAGTTTGGTAAAGTGTGCGAAAGAAGAAAGTTAAGAGTAAATGTGAATAAGAGCAAGGTTATTAGGTACAGTAGGGTTGAGGGTCAAGTCAATTGAGAGGTAAGTTTCAATGGAGAAAAACTGGAGGAAGTATAGTGTTGTAGATATATGGGAGTGGATCTGGCAGCGTATGGAACCATGGAAGCGGAAGTGAATCATAGGGTGGGGGAGGGGGTGAAAATCCTGGGAGCCTTGAAGAATGCTTGGAAGTCGAGAACATTATCTCGGAAAGCAAAAATGGGTATGTTTGAAGGAATAGTGATTCCTACAATGTTGTATGGTTGCGAGGCGTGGGCTATGGATAGAGTTGTGCGCAGGAGGATGGATGTGCTGGAAATGAGATGTTTGAGGACAATGTGTGGTGTGAGGTGGTTGGATCGAGTAAGTAATGTAAGGGTAGGAGAGATGTGTGGAAATAAAAAGAGCGTGGTTGAGAGAGCAGAAGAGGGTGTTTTGAAATGGTTTGGTCACATGGAGAGAATGAGTGAGGAAAGATTGACCAAGAGGATATATATTTCGGAGGTGGAGGGAACGAGGAGAAGTGGGAGACCAAATTGCAGGTGGAAAGATGGAGTGAAAAAGATTTTGTGTGATCGGGGCCTGAACATGTAGGAGGGTGAAAGGCGGGCAAGGAATAGAGTGAATTGGATCGATGTGGTATACCGGGAGCAGCTGAATGAGTGTGTTAGTGGTTTTGATGCACGAGACCGGGTTATAGTGATGGGTTATTTGAATGCAAAGGTGAGTAATGTGGCAGTTGAGGGAATAATTGGTATACATGGGGTGTTCAGTGTTGTAAATGGAAATGGTGAAGAGCTTGTAGATTTATGTGCTGAAAAAGGACTGATGATTGGGAATAGCTGGTTTAAAAAGCGAGATATACATAAGTATACTTATGTAAGTAGGAGAGATGGCCAGAGAGCGTTATTGGATTACGTGGATGTTAATGTGCTGAGAGGTGCAACTGGAGGGATGTCTGATCATTATCTTGTGGAGGCTAAGGTGAAGATTTGTATGGGTTTTCAGAAAAGAAGAGTGAATGTTGGGGTGAAGAGGGTGGTGAGAGTAAGTGAGCTTGGAAAGGAGACTTGTGTGAGGAAGTACCAGGAGAGACTGAGTACAGAATGGAAAAAGGTGAGAACAATGGAAGTAAGGGGAGTGGGGGAGGAATGGGATGTATTTAGGGAATCAGTGATGGATTGCGCAAAAGATGCTTGTGGCATGAGAAGAGTGGGAGGTGGGTTGATTAGAAAGGGTAGTGAGTGGTGGGATGAAGAAGTAAGAGTATTAGTGAAAGAGAAGAGAGAGGCATTTGGACGATTTTTGCAGGGAAAAAATGAAATTGAGTGGGAGATGTATAAAAGAAAGAGACAGGAGGTCAAGAGAAAGGTGCAAGAGGTGAAAAAAAGGGCAAATGAGAGTTGGGGTGAGAGAGTATCATTAAATTTTAGGGAGAATAAAAAGATGTTCTGGAAGGAGGTAAATAAAGTGCGTAAGACAAGGGAGCAAATGGGAACTTCAGTGAAGGGCGCAAATGGGGAGGTGATAACAAGTAGTGGTGATGTGAGAAGGAGATGGAGTGAGTATTTTGAAGGTTTGTTGAATGTTTGATGATAGAGTGGCAGATATAGGGTGTTTTGGTCGAGGTGGTGTGCAAAGTGAGAGGGTTAGGGAAAATGATTTGGTAAACAGAGAAGAGGTAGTAAAAGCTTTGCGGAAGATGAAAGCCAGCAAGGCAGCAGGTTTGGATGGTATTGCAGTGGAATTTATTAAAAAAGGGGGTGACTGTATTGTTGACTGGTTGGTAAGGTTATTTGATGTATGTATGAATCATGGTGAGGTGCCTGAGGATTGGCGGAATGCGTGCATAGTGCCATTGTACAAAGGGAAAGGGGATAAGAGTGAGTGCTCAAATTACAGAGGTATAAGTTTGTTGAGTATTCCTGGTAAATTATATGGGAGGATATTGATACATATATATATATATATATATATATATATATATATATATATATATATATATATATATATATATATATATATATATATATATATATATATATATATATATATATATATATATATATATATATATATATATATATATATATATATATATATATATATTTATATATATGTATATATATATATATATATATATATATATATATATATATATATATATATATATATATATATATATATATATATATATATATATATATATATATATATATATATATATATATATATATATATATATATATATATATATATATATATATATATATATACATATATATACATATATATTCATATATATATATATATATATACATATACATATATATATATATATATATATATATATATATATATATATATATATATATATATATATATATATATATATATATATATATATATATATATATATATTCATTCATTCCCGTTTTAATTCTCTAGTATCCTTCGCTTTATTCATATTCCTCGCTTTCGTCCTCCTCTTTTGTTTCTATACACCTTTCCCTACCACCTGATCTACCTGAAGCCTTTCACAAAAACCTCTTTCTATATATACTTCCCAAAATAGACCCCTCTTACGCCCACCAACATTTTAGGTCCCCTCCATTCAACACATCAGCTCCACAAATACGTTTTTGTGTGTGGTCTCTCCACACCAATGCTCTACCTCCTACGAGATGTCAAGGGCTCAACACTTCCAGGGTGAACCATTTCTTTTTAATAGGGTGGTTAGAGGAGAGGATGAGGTGGTGGGGCAGGGGAGGGTTAGTTTGTAATCGAAGAGATGACTAAAGTATATACAGGTGTTAGGTGTAAGTTTCTGTTGCTTATGGCTGATCTTCTGGAAGCGTGGTTTTAGTATCTTATCTATACATCCCTGGCAGACTGGGGTGCGTATGTAGTTTTGTTGTATCATTTAGTTTGTGAAAGAGGATTCGCTCAGCTAAGCTAAACATTGTTTACTGTGTACATCGATGAATGACTGTAGCTTCTCTAAGCTCTATAAGGCTTCGAGGAAATCAAGGATGTTCCATGTTTCTACTGTTGTCAAGATCTCGTATTTCTCTGTCCTCAAATCTCTACCATACTTCCTAGGCTACCTCCATCAGTGCTGTTCTACGGTGTTTTCAATGTAAGGGTTATCATCGCTTGTGATAAATTGGAGACCCGTATTTCCTGTCCTTTGTAACTGAGGAAGTGTGAATTTCAGTGACGTTGCTGAATTGATGATGAATCTGCTGTGCGTTGGTCAAGGAAGCCACACAATGATCTCTGCTATGCCTAATTGTGGTAGTTCATATTAGAGGCCGTTTGTCAGCACTTTGTTAAAGGTTTTGCTGATGTCTCTCTGTATAACTGTACAATTCATTCCTTGTTCTTTGGAGCAAGAGAAAAAAATCTTCTGCCGCAGTCGCATTGTTCCTCTAGAAACCATATTGATTTAGGTTATAGGGGCTGTTCTTTTTAAGGTGTTCTCTTAACCTTAGGCTCATAATTCTATGAAAATATTTCCCTGAGACTTCTACGAGGGATATGGGGCAACAGTTCCTGGTTTTTGTATTACTGTTACTCAGGCTTTTTTAAACCTTCCAGGACTGCACCCTGTGCCTGACATGGCTCTGTAGATGTTGAGGAGGAAATGAAGCTCTTTAGGAGGTAGCAGACTAATTTGTCTCTTATCTGCTTTACTCTTTCCTGGACCTGAATTCTTGGAATTTTGGATGGCTGTACAAAGCCCCAGCAAGTCATTTTCTAATGAAAGACATTCAGTAGGGACAGTCGAGCTGAGCATAGTTTGGTGTGGGATGGTTCTCTCTTTCTGTTCCGAATCACCCAGTGGGTTGTTCTTTTTCTAATGATCTTAGTCATATTGTCTGTTTTCTTCAGGCACAATCTTGAAGACTGTTTTCCTGGTCTTCATTAAATCTACTCCCATACTCTCATTATTTTCAGTCATATTATTGTTGTCTTTCAGATATTTGATGTTATCTCAGGGATTGCCCTCTGAAAGTTCTACTCCTTGCCAAAATGTTATCGGGTCTCTACATTTCTGTGCTAAGAGGATTACCATATTTTCACAGAACTAGTAATGCTGCTTTTCCATTAAGGTTTGCTGGTGGTTTTCACAATGCTGGTACAGAGCATATGTCAAGGAGCATGAATTAGCACGGGACAGAATGTCAGTGAAACTGTGTTTAGTTTGTATCATATCTTCAGTGGTCGGAGGTTATGAGAGTCTTGTATCTGTTGATGGGAAGTGCAGCTGAATGTGCTATATCGATAGTTTCATACCACCTGTGTAATGCCTTCTCTATTTCATCAGTTTACTTGCCTCACGGTCGGTATTGGTAGGATTTTAGTTGATTGTGTTTCACTGAATGGATTCTAGTTTCCTTGTTTCCTGGTTAGCCAGTCGTTGTGTAACGGAAATTTGGATTGGAGCGGTTGATATAGTGACCATCATGGAAATATGATCGCTGTTTGTGTCGTCGCCTCGTCTGATGTAGATATTTTGGAGGATTTACTATTCCAAGTATCTTATTCGGTGTGGTCAGGTGTGAGGAGTTTGAACCCAGGTGGTAAGCGCCAAAATATCTTATCGTCTTTAATATGCATCTGCCTGTGGTAAGATGACAGAGGTTTGCATCTCTAGCCTGAAAATCACCGATGATGTAGGCTGGTTCTGGTGTCCAAGGGATCATGTCGTGCTCTCTCTCTCTCTCTCTCTCTCTCTCTCTCTCTCTCTCTCTCTCTCTCTCTCTCTCTCTCTCTCTCTCTCTCTCTCTCTCTCTCTTCTATTCCTCCTTTCCCTCCCTCTCAACACTTGTTGCGTTTCTGGTAGACCATAAGTGCCTGGGAGGATCGTGTCTCAGATCAATGAATGAGCTTTCCTCTAATGTCGACGATGCAGTTTGCAATTCATCGAGATAGAATACCCTCCCTCTGATCATTCTTCCTGCCGAGTCTCTTACTTTCTGAAAAGCTGCAGAACGAGGGATGAAGACAGTGGAAGTGATGGCCGATGAATAAGAGAAAGTGCAGGAAGAAATAAAGCAATTTAGAAACAAAGAATGAACACTAAGGGATTAAAACATTAAAAAACACAATAACAATGAGACATGTCGAAAGAGATGCAAAGAAACAGGAGAGGAACTAGAGACTTATAATAGAAATATAATGAAATGGAAAACGGAAAGATATAACACCCCATCTTGCCCTTAACAGTCTTGAAACATATAAAATGAGGGACGTAACGCGGAGGACTCTAACGGTTGATCATTAAGGAAGTTTAGGAAGAAGGAGCCTTATATAACTCAACGAATACTGTCTCGTTCAACCGGAGTGGCAGAAAGTCGTGAATTGGTTCTGATGAGGTCGTAATTCTGGAACATCGGGCAACCTCTATGATATGGGATGATAGTTATCCGGGATATCACATATCAGGTATGATTTGGGGATAGAAATATAGTCACTAAATTCAAATATTTGACTCTCTCGACATCTACATCGAAAATGCAACTCATAAACGCAAATCAGATAATGGTATCTTGTAGTGGAATTTTCAGACAGAGTAAAAAGACAATGGGAGCAAATATAGGAAAAGAGTAAGGCAGACATTCACAGAGACAGGTATGTATATTTGCGTGTGTGGACGTGTATGTATATACATGTGTATGGGGGTGGGTTGGGCCATTTGTTTCGTCTGTTTCCTTGCGCTACCTCGCTAACGCGGGAGACAGCGACAAAGCTAAATAAAATGAATATATATATATATATTATATATATATATATTATCCCTGGGGATAGGGGAGAAAGAATACTTCCCACGTTTTCCTGCGCGTCGTAGAAGGCGACTAATATATATACCATATGAAAAGAAACACCTGATCCACACATCCTCTACCTCTTCTGAAACCACACTAATCTTCCCCACTCTGCTGCTCTGTACATGTCTTTACCTCTCAATCAATACCCTCCCATATACTTTTCCCACGAATACTCAACAAACTTATACTCTGTAATTTGAACACTCACTTTCATCCTTTGCCTTTGTACAATGGCACTATGCATGCATTCTGCCAATCTTCAGCACTTCTCCATGAACCATACATGCACTGAATATCCTTACCATCCAGTCAACAGCACAGTCACCC